>NW_007256245.1:108571-119703 GCF_000164805.1 Carlito syrichta | reverse complement strand
GGTCTCGAACCCGCGGGCTCAGGCAATCTACTCACCTCAGCCTCCCAAAGGCGCAGGATTCCAGGCTGAGCCACCAAGCCCGGCTCATCTTTTTTTTTTAAGTTGGAGTCGCACTCTGTCACCCAGGCTAGAGTGCAGTGGCAAGCTCATGGGCCACCCTAGCGTCAATCTGCTGGGTTCCAGCGATCCTTCCTCCTCAGCCTTCCAAGAAGCTGGAACTACAGGTTCATGCTACCACACCCAGTTATTTTTTGATTGATCGTAGAGATGAGGTTTCGCCAAGTTGCCCAGGCTGGTCTTGAACCTGCAGGCTCAGACAATCCACTTGCCTCAGCCTCCCAAAGTGCTGGGATTATAGGCTAGGCCGCCAAGCCTGGCCGAAAACCACACATCTTATACAAGGGAAAATTGATTTAGAATAATCAACATAAAGATATAGTCTGATTAAGTTACTGCATTCAAGGGTTAAAAACATAGATACTTTGGCTGAGTGTGGTGGTGTGGTGACTCACACGTCTAATCCCAGTACTTGGGAGGCTGAGGTAGGAGGATTGCTTCAGGCTAGGAATTTGAGACCAGTGTGGGCAACATAGTGAGACCTTCGGCTCTACAAAAAAAAAAAAGTTATCCAGGAATGGTACTGCATGTCTGTAGTTCTAGCTACTCAGGAGGTTGAGGAAGTTTGCTTAGCCTCGGAGTTCAAGATTACAGCGAGCTATGATCAGCCCACTGTACTCCAGAGGAAGACCTTGTCTCTATTAAAAAAAAAAAAAGCAGCAGCCGGGCTCGGTGGCTCAACCTGTAATCCCGCGCTTTGGGAGGCTGAGGTGAGTGGATTGCCTGAGCCCGCGGATTCGAGACCCGCCTGGGCAACTTGGCAAGACCTCATCTCTACAATAAATTAAAAAATTAGCCGGGCGTGGTAGCGCGCACCTGTAGTTCCAGCTACTTGGAAGGCTGAGGCGGAAGGATTGCCAGGGCCCAGCAGGTCGAGGTTGCAGTGGCCAGGAGCAGCCACTGTACTCCAGTCTGGGCAACAGAGTGAGACTTCCACTCAAAAAAAAAAAAGAAAAGTTAACTATATTGGTCAAAAGTAAAGGTCATGGCAACAGAATGCTCAAGGCATTTTGCTTGTTGAGGACCAATGAATAATAACATCTGCTTATCAAAAGGCAGTTGCATTCCTATACACCAACAACAAGCAGGCAGAGACCCAAATTAAAAGCATGATCCCATTCACAATAGCCACAAAAAAAGAAAAAAAAAAAAAAGAAAGAAAGAAATACCCCGGCATCTTCCTAACTAGAGAAGTGAAAGACCTTTACAATGAGAACTACAAAACCCTGCTCAAAGAAATTCAAGAAGACACAAACAAAGGGAAAAATATTCCATGCTCATGGATAGGAAGAATCAACATTGTTAAGATGTCCATCCTACTGAAGGCAATCTACAGATTCAATGCAATACCCATTAAGTTACCAACATCATGCTTCTCAGACCTTGAAATGACAATGCAGAAATTCATATGGAAACATAAACGACCATGAATAGCTAAAACAACCCTTGGTAAAAGAAACAAAGCAGGAGGTATCACACTTCTAGACTTGAAACTTTACTATAAGCCTACAGTAATCAAAACAGCCTAGTATTGGAGCAAGAACAGGCATATAGACTAATGGAACAGGATAGAGATTCCAGAAGCAAAGCCTCAATTTCTCAACCAACTCATCTTTGACAAAGCCTCCAACAACAACCACTGGGGAGAGGAGAACCTATTCAGTAAATGGTGCTGGGAAAACTGGCTGATCACATGCAGAAGATTGAAACATACACAAAAATTAACTCTAAATGGATCAAAGACCTAAACGTAAAACCTCAAACTATAAGAATCTTAGAAAAGGCAGGAGACACCCTTATGGAAATTGGAACTGGCAACCAATTCCTATTCAGAACCCTAAATGCCCATACCTTAAGAACTAAGATAGACAAGTGGAACCTCATCAAAAGAAAGAGCTTCTTTCTGCAAAGCAAAAGAAACCATCAATAGAGCAGGGAGACAGCCCATAGAATGGGAAAATATATTTGCCAACTACATATCTGACAAAGGCCTAACATCTAGGCTCTACAAGGAACTCAAACATGCCAAAAGGGAAAAACAGCCCATTAAAAAGTAAGGAAAAAGCCGGGTTCAGTGACTCAACCTGTATTCCCGCGCCTTTGGGAGGCTGAGGTGAGTGGATTGCCTGAGGCTGAGGGTTCGAGACCCACCTGGGCAACTTGGCGAGACCTCATCTCTACAATAAATCAGAAAATTTGCCGGGCGTGGTAGCGCGCACCTGTAGTTCGAGCTACTTGGAAGGCTGAGGCGGGAGGATGGCCGGAGCCCAGCAGGTCGAGTCTGCGGTGGCCGAGAGTGGCCACTGCACTCCAGTCTGGGCGACAGAGTGAGACTCCAACTCAAAAAAAAAAAAAAAAAGTGAGCAAAAGACATGACTAGACACTTCTCAAAAGAAGATATATGGGCAGCCAACAGACACATGAAAAAGTGCTCAGCCTCACTAATCATCAGAGAAATGCAAATCAAAACCACATTGAGATACTATCTAACCCCAGCAAGAATGGCCATCATTAATAAAACAAACAACAACAGTTGATTGCCAGGATGCGGAGAAAAAGGAATGCTTCTACACTGCTGATGGGAATGCAAACTATGGAAACATAGCAGGAGGTATCACTTTTTGGAAGACAGTGTGGTGATTTCTGAAAGAACTAGAAATTGACCTTCCATATGACTCAGCAAGTCCCCTATTGGGAATATACCCGGAGGAACTCAAATCATTCTACAAAAAAGATACCTGCACATGTATGTTTGTTGCAGCTCTATTCACAGTAGTAAAAACATGGAACCAACCATGTTGCCCATGGAAGCTGGACTGGATAAAAAAAAATCTGGTACATATACACAATGGAATACTCTGCAGACATAAAGAAGGACAAACATATGGACTTCACATCAACTTGGATGGATTTAGAGTCGATCATACTCAGTGATCTATCACAGAAACAAAGAACAGCATACCATATGTTCTCACTCATAAGCAGACCTTGAACAATTATAATACTATAAAAAAGCATTTGGCAGTAGTGGGAAACTGTCAGGGGAGGGAGGGTGGGATTGGCAGTTGAGGGAAACTTCTAGGGGAGGGAGGGGCACACCTCATCAACAAGGGTAACTGTTTAATGAACATTTGTATACCTAATCCTGAATTGTACCCCACATTTTTATAACAACAACAACAACAACAAAACACACACATACATCTGCTTATTATGAGAGTGTTTTGAGAAAATCAAAGCTTTAGCATAAAAATACCTGGGAAAGTTTCACCAGACAGTTCCTCTCTACCACAACAGTGTTTCTGCTCAATCTTCTCATTAAATAAGGGCAATTTTGTGGGGAATCATTAGGTGTCCACCATACAGTCCTGATTTGACTTCTTCTCATTTCTTTTTGTTTCCTAATCTTAAAAAATCTTTAAAGAGCACACTTTTTTTTTTTTTTTTGGAGTTGGAGTCTCACTCTGTCGCCCAGACTGGAGTGCAGTGGCCGCTTCCGGCCACCGCAGCCTCGACCTGCTGGGCTCCGGCGATCCTTCCTCCTCAGCCTTCCAAGTAGCCGGAATTACAGGCATGCGCTACCACGCCCGGCTGATTTTTTGATTTATTGTAGAGATGAGGTCTCGCTGCCCCAGGCGGGTCTCGAACCCGTGGGCTCAGGCAATCCACTCACCTCAGCCTCCCAAAGGAACGGGATTACAGCCTGAGCCACCGAGCCCGGCTTTTTTTTTTTTTTTTAATGTAAAAAAGATTGGATTGACATGGCTAAATTCCCAGGTCTCTCCATTTTTTAGGGGTGAACTATATTACTGGTATCAATGCTAACAAAGTGTCTTGAATTTGATAGAGTTTATATTGAGAAATATAGTTTACTTTTATTTTTTATTTTTTTATTTTTATTTTTTTTGAGTTGGAGTCTCACTCTGTCGCCCAGACTGGAGTGCAGTGGCTGCTCCCGGTCACCGCAGCCTCGACCTGCCGGGCTCCGGCGATCCTTCCGCCTCAGCCTTCCGAGTAGCTGGACTTACAGGCATGCGCCACGAGGCCCGGCTGATTTTTTGATTTATTGTAGAGATGAGGTCTCGCTGCCCAGGCGAGTCTTGAACCCGCGGGCTCAGGCAATTCACTCACCTCAGCCTTCCAAAGGCGCGGGATTACAGGCTGAGCCACCGAGCCCGGCTTATTTTTTATTTTAAAGATGTGGGGTACAATTCAGGGTTAGGTACATAAGTGGGAAATATAGTTTATATTTATTTAATTAATTTTATATTTTATTTTTTTGAGTTGGAGTCTC
The DNA here is from genome assembly GCF_000164805.1 of Carlito syrichta. Taxonomy (NCBI): domain Eukaryota; kingdom Metazoa; phylum Chordata; class Mammalia; order Primates; family Tarsiidae; genus Carlito; species Carlito syrichta. The sequence continues at coordinate 115,292 of NW_007256245.1, read as the reverse complement.
ATTCTGTTGCCCAGACTGGAGTGCAGTGGCCGCTCCCGGCCACTGCAGCCTCGACCCACTGGGCTCCGGCGATCCTTCCGCCTCAGCCTTCCAAGTAGCCAGAATTATAGGCACGCGCTACCATGCTCGGCTGATTTTTTAAAACATTTATTGTAGAGATGAAGTCTCGCCAATTTGCCCCGGCAGGTCTTGAGCCCGTGGGCTCAGGCAATCCACTCACCTCAGCCTCCCAAAGTGCGGGATTATAGGCTGAGCCACCCATCCCGGCTTAGCTTACATTTAAATTTTTATATTTCAATTTCACTTTGCACACACTTTTTGAAGTTCCCTTGTATGATTGCCAAAAGCTGTAAATATTATAAACTCTGACAAAATATTAATAATATGAACTACAAAGTTGGTAATTGGAATATGAAGGGCAGGAGAAGTATAATAATGTTAAATATATTATTTTGCAGAGCAAGTGGTCAACTGACATTCTTAATCAAGAAATAGCTGTGACAGCTGATCTCAGAGTCCTCAACGCTTCTTATCCCTCTATTCTCCTCAGCAAAATGGTATGATCCATCCCTACCTCCCCCCCCAAAAATGGCTATTCTGATTTCTTTATTTGTATATTTTCTTTGCCCATATTCTTGGGGATATTTCTCATATATTTGCTGCCTTTCCCCTTTATATATATATATATTTTAACCAATGTATATTGAATATCTATGTAAGCAGGCTACTTAATAAATGTTGTTGAAGTAATTTTGCAGATTGCGTGGGACTGTAAATTCTGAGGATTGGGAATATGTTTGATTCATCTTTAATTTTCTCAACACCTGGCATTGGGACTTGCACATAGTAGACCATCAATAAATAAATGAATTAATTTGCTTTGTTTCATATAAATTTTCTTGCTAGAACAATAACTGAAACTGACTGGAAATATAAGGAAAATGAGCCATAATTGAAGAATACAATGAAACCTGTCACCGAAATCTGAGAGACATATTATAAATACTTCCGATGCTTCATTGAAGATATTCTGTTGTTTTCAAAATCAACTTTTTCTTCAGCAAATAATTTCAATGTACACTAATTTGATCCTTTACACTGCCATCAAAGTGATAATTTCCAAACATAGGTCTGATCCTGTCACTTCTCTAATTAAAAACCACCAATGACTGCCTACTGACTATGCAACAGAGTCCAAGCTCATAAGCATAGCACTGTAGGTCTTATATGATCTGACCTCAGTCCATTTCTTTCTGGCCTAGGCACCCCACAAACTATCCATGGAGTACTTGCAGTTTCTGGAACATGCTATATTCATTTGTACTTCTATGTCTTTGCTCGTGCTGTTTCCTGTAGCTAAATATCACTCCTCATTCCACATCTATCTCTTCTCCTGCCTGCCTCACAATCAAGATACTACTCCATTCCTCAGAGCCCTAATGCTTTCACTTTAAGGCTTCATTGTCTCTCCCAGGCTTACATAATTGTACCATTTGTTGTGTTGCTGTGGTACTTTGCTCATGAACCATGTATTATATTATAGCTAGTTGTACATACATCTAACTTTCTCAGATTGTGAAGAACTTTGTGTGTGTGTGTGTGTGAATTTTTTGGTTTGTACATTTCCTTTTCTTGCATCTGGGCTATGTCATATAATGTGGAAAGCTGTCACAATGCCTAACACATAGTAAATGCTCAAAAATGTTTGTAGTTTGGAAGAAAAAAAGAAAAGCACATGTACTGCTTATATTTCCATATTAAAAAAAACTGATTCTAAGTGTAACAGGCTAAACCAAAAATCTTAAGGGTAGGTAGAAGGTAGAAAGCCTGTCCTTAAACTGTATGCAGTTTTCTGTCCTGATAAAAGGGAAGACTTGAACACTTCTTCAAGTGCAGACTACTCTCAGAAAATGACATGAATTGTTTAACTGCACATATTAAAGCAAGTATATATATATTACCCTTAGAAAACTATAAAGTAGTGATTAACCTAAATGCAGATGCATTAGACTAGGAAGCAGAGTGCTTCATTTGGATATGCAAATCTCTGTGTGTGGAGATGTACTGCTTCTGCAGACACTGATGTAGAAGGGTACAGAAAATCGCCGGGCGCAGTGACTCCTACCTGAAATCTCAGCACTTTGGGAGGCGGAGGTAAGAGGATTGTCTGAGCTCAGGGGCTCGAGACCAGCCTGAACAATACATGGTGAGACCCTATCTGTAAAATAAATTAAAAATTAGCCAGGCATAGTGGCGCACATCTGTAGTTCCAGGTACGTGGAAGGCTGAGGCGGAAGATCACCTGAGTCCATTAGGTGGAGGCTGTGGTGGCCATGAGCATGCAACTGCACTCCAGCCTGGGCTACAAAGTAGTGAGACTCTGACTTAAACCAAAAAAAAAAAAAAAAAGAAGAGTACAGAAATGCTGTTTCTTTCTCTTTGTGAATTTAGAGCATATGTGTATCAATAGATTATTATTTCTGTGGAGATGGGAATGTCCTTGTTTGAGTTCTTGCTCTTATGAGAATAGATGCTAAGACCTAATGGATACAGGCATGATTCTTACCACTTACTAGAGAAATAATTATGCAAAGGAACAGGATTGGCTTTGATGAGGTTCTACCTTGACCCATGTGTAAATAACTGAATAACTCAACTTTTGTGAGAAATGTGCTGATGTTCACTATTATGTTCTGATGTGATAGACCTGTTGGATCAGAGGTTAAGTTCATGCCCTTGGGCATGGAGAGTGGGGTTTCCTCTAAAAGAGTAGGTATTTCCATGGTCAGTCGTCCTAGGAAGGGGTATCACTTGGGATAGAAAAATGGGACTTTGAAAGTAGACCCTAACCTGGGTGAGGAGAGTTATTTTCTTCACATTGCTTGGGCCTAAATTACCAAAACATGGTCAGAGGAACTCTTTCTAGAGAGGGGAAGCTATATTCAACCACATGGACCAGTGAAAAAAACCTGATAGTAAGGTGGGGCTCATATCTAGTCTGAGGGCTTTGACAGTAGCCATATCATACCTGCAGATTACATTTTTGATTATTCTACCTTTCCAAATATTGTCAGGAGTTACAGCCTGTCTTAGCTGTGCTATGGGGTGACTTTGATAGGAATGGCCTGTGTTTGTCATGTCCTGGTAATGAGAAAACAATGCTCCTTCTTGCCAAAACCCAAAGCAATGGTGAAGATTGCATTGGCTAAAGAGAGAGATCAGTGTTCCAGAACAGCAGGGTAGGAAACATTTGAAGTAGAGATAGGAATTAAACTGAGGAATACTTTGTTCTGTTATTTCAGACATATATAGGAGATAGTACCTCCCCTGGAGACTTCCTCATAGTAGAGAAAGAAGGGAAATTCATCAAGGGACTGATATTCTGATAATTTGGAAGATGAGAATTCAGAGCCATTATAGTTTGGATTTTTATTTTATATATAGCTTCCTTTATACTCAAAGACACATAAAGCTATAATACTCTGCTTCTAAAGGGCGCATTAGGTGTTTTATTGAACAAATCTTTCCATCCAGGGCATCCTGCACAATAGGATGGAGGAAAACACAGGTAACAGATTATTCCTCAGTTGTTTTTTGAGTCGGAGTCTCACTCTGTTGCCCAGGCTAGGATGCAGTGGCATGCTCACGGCCACTGCAGTCTTGACCTGCTGGGCTCAGGTGATCCTTCTGCCTCAGTCGTCTAGGTAGCTGAAACCACAGATGTGGTTTTTTGATTTATTGTAGATAAATTATTTTAAAAATTTATTGTAGAGACAAGGTCTTGCCATGTTGCCCAGGCTGGTCTCAAACTGTTGAGTTCAGGCTCAAAGTCCCATTTTTCTATCCCAGGTGATACCTCTTGCCTCCACCTCCCAGAGTGCTTGGGATTACAGGTGTGAGCCACTACACCTGGCTGCAGTTTGGTTTTTTTATGAGTCCTTTCTTTCTAGCTACCCTTATGCTTCTTCTCATAAGCCTTGTTGTAGAGGCATACATCCAGGTTCTTGCTTTTCTTCCATTATTTTTCCATCTTCTGTTTTCCCCAGGAAGTGTTTTATATCGGAGGAGAAGGGAGAGTGTGAAGCTTTCTCTGGGTATTATGCATAAGCATGGGTAAAAATTCAACTGGTCTTTCAATGAGGTGAGCATCTAAGCAGGCATGATTTTCTTAGGCTGAGCAGGGATGCTACTTATTACATTGGCATAGCATACACAATCTCATCCCTGTTGATTGCATCTATGGTCATACTTTGAAAAAAGACTACATTCAGTTCTTTAGAGTTTTTCTGGATTCAGTGCTTTGCCTTTTTATTTTAACAGCTGTTTATTTGCATAACCTGTTAAAGACACTTTCTACTATCACACTAATGGGCTTCCTCTAGCTTCTTGGACATTTTTTCTGCTCTTATAGATTTCATAACAAACAGGAACTTTTGCCTTTCACAAAAGTTCCGTTGAAAATGTTCATTATCTTCTCTCAGCTACATAACAAAGCTGAGCTTTGTGGAATATCACTTTGGCATATTCATAATTTCACTTGTCTCTAAGATCTGCCTGAAATTTTTAGTTTCTTTAGTTTCTTCTTCCTCTGGGATTTAAATGCTGCAGAATGTCTATCAGCTCCATTTATTTCAGTTCAACATTTATTGAATACGTATTATGTTTTAGGCACCAGGCTATTTGCTAGGGCTACAAAGGAGCTCACATCTGTTTTATGCCTGGAAAACTTGACTCACTAGTTTTAGTTTCATAACTGTCAGAATTAAGGAAGGAACCTAAGGTGATAACTGGAGAGAGACAGAGAGAGATCTCTCCATACAAAAAAATTGGGAAGGCTGGGTGTGGGGGTTCAGTCCTGTAATCCCAGCACTTTGGGAGGTCGAGGTGAGAGGATTGCCTGAACCCACGGGTTCAAGACCAGCCTGGACAACATTGTGAGACCTTATCACTACAATAAATCAAGGAAAATTAGCTGGGCAAGGTGGCAAGTGCCTGTGGTTCCAGCTACTTGGAAGGCTGAGGCAGAAGGATCACCTGAGCTCAGCAGGTAGAGGCTGCGGTGGCCATGAGCATGCCACTGCACTCCAGCCTGGGTGACAGAGTGAGACTCCAATCCCCCCCGCCAAAAAAAAATCTTTTTTGGGTAAAATAGTGGAATCCAAAGACACTAGGAAAGAAGCATACTTTAAAAGTTGACTATTTTTCAAGGATAATGTAGGGTTTCATTTTGATATGTGTTATACCTATAAACAAGAACAGTAAAAATGAAAATAATAGAAAATTATGCATATTTCATTATTTTGAATTAATATATTTACCACAGAGTTGCTGTTCTGATTTGGTATGATGCTTTTATAACATTTTCTTCCATCAGAAATCTTTGAGGAAGAATATTACATCTCTTAGTAGTTTTTTAATTTTTTTGAGTCCATTTCACTCTGTCGCACAGGCTGGAATGCAGTCGCAGGACATGGCTACTGCAGCCTTTACCTTCTGGCTTAGGCGATCCTTCCGCCTCAGTCTTCCAAGTAGCTAGAACCACAGGTGCGCGCTACCACACCCGGCTAATTTTTCAATTTATTGTAGAGATGAGGTCTCGCCAAGTTGCCCAGGTGGGTCTCGAATCCCCGGGGTTAAGGCAATCTTCTCCCCTCCACCTCCCAAAGTGCTGAGATTACAGGTGTGAGCCACGCGCCCCTGCTCTTGGTGAAATTTTGGTAAAGAACTTGAAGTCTTTAGATTTGGGGTTACATAGGGAAGAAGACCTCCCCCCCCCGTGATGTATATTTCCTGACATATTGTGGTGTTTTGTTCGGGAAATCTGAGGACATGGTTTTAGTTCTAAAGGTGCAGGGAAAAGACCCATCGCTTTCTCTGCTCCCTACCAACTGAAGGAGCATGCCTCAGTCTTCTCCTTTGTCTTCTGAAAATAAAAGGAAGGAGGCAAAGAGTATTAGAGTGGAGGATGTGTTAGGGGTTAAACGCGGCTGCTTAAGAACCTCTGAGGTCCCTGCAGCTTATACTTAAGTAGCTCCTGTAAGGCAAATGTTCCCCAAAATAAGAACGTTGGAGCACAAAGGACTGTCGGGCCGACCCGGGGGTACAGCACAGGTGGGGGGCAATCGCCTGGTCTGGAGCGAGTGGTACCCACATTCTGCAGGTGCAGAAATTGTGATCCAGCACCTCGCCGTCTCCCCGCCCCGGCTCTCAAGAGGGCGGGAACAGCGGCGTTGCAGGGTGCGGAACCTGGCCCTGGAGACAGATCTCAGATGTATTCCAGGCAGCAGACATCAATCCAGCCGGGTGTCTACACCTGGCCCGGGGGAGGGGAAATAGCATCCATAGGAAACACGGGACGGAGAGGAGCCCCCCGTTTGGGACGCTAGAGGGCCGGTTCAGCTTGGCTCCGTCCGACTGCTTACCCGTGATTGCTTCCCAAGCTCGCTCATCATCCCAGTACCCCATCTCGATTGGCTCTTCCGTCTGCCACTCGGTTCCGCCGCGCTGACCCCCCATTGGCCCCCTCCGGGATGAGGCCCCGCCCCACGAGCTGGGCTCGGGCAGTAGGGCGCGGAGGAGACAGAGCTCGGCGCTGGCTCTGGGCTGGGGGAGGCGGTGGCGGCTGAGGGGAAGGAGGAGAAGGAGGAGGAGCGGGGCCAGCGGGAGGCAGTGGCGGCTACCGGGCCGGGGTGATGGTGCAGGTGTCTGGGGTCGGTGCGGA
>NW_007256245.1:93859-108526 GCF_000164805.1 Carlito syrichta | reverse complement strand
GCCTGGAGCGCGAGTACAGCTGCACCGTGCGGCTGCTGGACGACAGCGAGTACACCTGTACCATCCAGGTCAGCACCGCGCCGCCCCGTCCACGGGACCCCCTCGTCCCGAGTCGGGTTAACTTGGCCGGCGGCCGCCGCTCGGGGATCGCCTCAGCGCCAGCGTCGCGCTTTGTCCGTTCCTGGCTGCGGCGGACCGCCGTAGTGCACGGCGCTTTCGTCGGAGCCCCTGCCGGGACCGGGCACCCGGTGCTCAGCGCCGCTGCGGGGCGAGTCCCGCGCCCTGCACCTCCAACTCCTCCCCTGACCTCTCCCGGGGTGAAGGCGCCCCGTCCTGGCTCCTGGAGCCCGGCCGGGTGGGGAGCACCTTCCGAGGGCACCCGGAGGGGAGCGGGCAGGGCGGGAGGCTCCTAGCTCGGCCGCCCCGTCGGGGGACACAGGCTTTGGCTGTCTGGCCCGGCAAGGACGTAGGGCTGGCTTTTCTTATCTTTTTGGTTGGAAGGATAATGATTTATGTCATAATTTCCCCCTCAGCATTTGTGAGTCAGAGCTTTCAGAAGGTAGAACTGAACGCGCAGCCCATGCAGAGTGGCCTATTGAAGGGAGCCCAGCCCTCTGGGCTTTAAAGATTTAGGCCCCTCCTCTCGCCCTTCGATCTCCAAATCTTATTGTGCTGGTCAGTTCTGGGGGGCGTGAGGTAAAGATTTAGCAACAAGTCCCAGCGATTTGGGGTGGGGGTTGGCGGTGCCCGGGAAGCCTCGGTGACTTAAAAACGCCAACAATACAGTAATGCTGCATAGCATTTCTTTCAGAACCTGATATTTTTGAAGGGATTTTTACAACCCCTTATATTCCTTCACTACTGCCGTGTGCACGTCAGGAGTAGTAGTCTTTCTCGGAATGCAGTCACAGCCCTTCCCTCTTTTATAATAAAGTCAGAGATTGAAATCATTGACAATGCTCCCGTGTTTAGTTCATCAGCCGGGAGGATCCTACGCTCGCCGCCGGAAACTGCTCTTTGTGGAGAAGCAAATTTAGTTGAACCCGGAGGGGTCTCACCTGATCCCTTGTCTTTGCGGCATGAAACCAGAGGAGGCTTCTCGGCTCAGATGTGACAGACAAAAACTGTCGGCCCGGGTCCTACCCTTAGTGTCTCCCTGGCCCCTGATTTATTTATTTTTGCTGACGGTGCTCAATAGCGGAAAATAGCGGTGTGTGAAAAAGACGCTGGCCAGGGTATGAGAGCAGCTGCTCTCTGCTGACTCCGTGCTCAGTTCAGCCTTCTCGCCACTTTCCCTTTTCTCCCTCCCCCAAAGCCAGCTCTGGGCGTAAGTGCTGACTGCTGCCAAAGATCCATGGGGGTAGTGAAAATCTCTTTTTAAGGCCACTTAAGTACAGACTAAGCAGTCATGAAGATGCTAGCCATCAAGTGAAAGGATTTTTGTAGTTGAATATGATAGAGAGATGCTATGTATGATTTCCTTACTGAATGAGTGGCATACTACTTTTTTGTTTCTATTGTATCATTGTGCCAAGTACAGTTTTTTGTTTCTTTTTGGTGGGGTAGGAGAAAACATTGAGTTGACATCTTTATCATTTGAGCACATTGTCTAGGGCTTTTAAAGTCTTTATCTTTTTGTTTTAAAATTTAAAGCATTTACACAATAGCATATCAAGGATAGTGTGAGATTTAGTCTTCACGAGTCCTAAAAATATTTTTAGGGTATGTGGTTAAATAATTTCTGGGGCAGGTCATTAACTTTTTCCAAGGCAGAGAGTACAAATAAAACACAATTCACATCATCATTATTCCAATAGAAATGATTGATAGCCTGTGGTTTTAAGGTATCACAATAAGGCACTAGTTATTTTTTCCCAGTCAGTGGAATCTTTGAGGTTGGTTGATTGTGGGTAGTTTTTATTACAGTTGAGAAAAAATATATATATATTTAGGTATACAAATGTTACTTAAGCAGGTACCCTTGCTGATGAGGTGTTTCCCCACCCCCAAATTCCCGCTACTGCCAATCCTGCTGAGAAAAAATATTTTTAAGTTAAACAGGACTTATTAGATTTATGTTTGCTATATCCCACTATGGCTGTATTTATTTTCTTGCAGTTCTTATTTTACATTATTGCAGTTTAATGTTATGAAAATCGAGGCCACTTTTAAAAATTTAAGCTTGGCATAATATGACCTCACTGTAGTAAGTGTCCACTGTCTGAACATGTTAATGATTGTGTGTTGGGATTCTCTTGCATGGAATCTAAAAAAATAGGGATTGTAAAGTATATATAATATTGTCATTCTTTGGCACTGCTATTATGAATTGCTTTTGTTTTTACCTATGTGGGGAAATGTAGGGAAAAGGCAGTATCTCATATGAAATTAACATTTTTTTGCATGTAGCTTTTTTGAGCATTTAGAAATTGAGCTTTCCTTAGCAACTTTTCTTCTTGAACATTTATATATATAGAGAGAGAGAGAGAGAAAAAGAGTGTGTGTGTGTGTGTGTGTGTGTGTGTGTGTGTGTGTGTTTATATGTGTGCATGTGTTTATTTGCCAAACACTGGGCACAGGGTCTTTTAAATCAATATGGAAAGGATCTGTGAGCTTCTTATTAGGCAATATTCCCAACACTTTAGGCATTGCGATGCTATACATTTTAAATTGTTTTGGTGATAATTTGAACTCCTTTTCCTTAAAGTGTCATATGCCATAGTTTTGCTTAAATAAGGTATCTATTTTAGAAAGCTATTAGTGCCACTTGAGATAATCAGAGACCACTTAGGGTGTTACAGAATCAGAAAGGTATCACTGGGTTGAAGTCATGATATCTACGTTTGGTGAATTTCAGTTCTAGGGAATTCTGTCAAAGTATTTGTCTATTCTTTCATAATGCAGCAGTTATTCTGATCTGGCATTCAAGATGTAATTATTAAAGTAATGAAAATGCCTTATATCTTCTTACTGAAGGTTGCCACAGTTACCATATTATTCTTTCCTTCTTTCTGATATGCAAATGTGTTTTTGTAGACCATGAGAAATGAAAGTATACATAGGAGGGTTATAGTATAATTGCTTCCCTGTGAAGAACATTGTTAACAGCTCCCTGCCAGTTTTGAAGGTCATTGCCTCATAAGTGCAGATCTGATCTACTCATCTGTTTTTCACTCATCTGTTTAATTTATCTATATATATTTATTTACCACCTTACTTTGTTATTTTATTTGGGAGAAAATAGGAAAGATGTAAAGGCTACCTTTTCATCTTTGAACTCAATGTACTGGAGGAGTTATTTAAATGCTTAGACATGTAATATCATAAGGACTAGATTTTTTTTAAAGAATGGGGTGGTCTCCCAATGTTGTTCGGGCTGAACTCGAACTTCTGGGCTCAAGTGATTCTCCCACCTCAGCCTCCTGAGTAGCTGGAACTGTAGACGTAACCACCATGCCCAACTTTTAAGGAATAGATTTTTAACTGCCCTTCAGGTTATAGTAGTTATTATAGTGCAGAATTTCCTATAGGAATATGTATTGAATAAATATATATTTTCAAGTCAGAAATAATCACTTTTTTGTGATACTGAAAGGTGAAACTACTCTAGAAATGAAATTGATTTTACTGGGGACACATTAAAACAATTGATTAAGCAGGTAGGTTCAGTTTTGCAGCTAAATAAGATACTACCATAAATAAAATGCGTGCTCAGAGGCAGTTTCATAGTATAACCAGTATTTGGGATTGGTTGTAGCTCAACCACTTAGTAACTGTGGAACTCTAGAAAGAGAGGGAAGGACAGAAAAAAATGTGTTGAACCCTGTGCTTGCCAGACATTCTTCATGCGTGATTATCTAATTTACCTCACAACAGCATTGTGGAGTAATTCTATATCCATTGTCTTAGGTGAAGAAAATGGGGTTGTGGATTGGTGGGAGAGCCAATGTTAGCTGAATGGCTGGCTAATTATGAACTAAGCATTCTGTTAGATGCTTTGCTTATACCTTACAGCAAACATTTGAGAAGTAGGTAGTATTATCTCTATTTTCCAGATGAAAAATTCAGGAGGCCAAAGGAACTTGCTCAAAGCTAGTTAGTAGCCATGCTATATTTAAGCCCTGGTATTTTAGTCTTTTAATCCCATCTTTGTTTCCTCATTCTATTCTGACTCCTCAGGTCACTTTACCAAACTCTACCTTTCCCCCTTATCTATAAAATGGGAATATTAAAAGCCTACTGAGTCTTTGACTTTATAGGGGTATTTATTACCTGGACTGTGATTTTTCTTTTCTAAGAACTTCTGCTTCATATTTGGTAAACAGAAACCTTGGTTTCATTAATACAAAAGGGATATTGTCAGAGAATTAGAATAATTTTCTTCACAAAGAAAAACAACTCTTGTATTTTCATGAATATTGGTTTTTAAAAACTTTAGCAGATAATTATTCTGTCTCAGGAACGCTGTTAAAATAACTCTTGAAGTTCCAAAATTAGCCTTCTAGAATCCTAAAAGCATTTCTGTTCTGTTTCTAATTTCTATATCAAATATTTATTGTATAAAACAAGTACAAATCAAACTATTATAGAAGGTAAATTCTAGATATACAATTATGTGCTTTCATTCTATTTATTTTTGAAACAGTCCTGTTTAAGGAAGTGTCACTGGCATTCAAGAGAAATCTAGAAGCATTCACCACAGCAGATTTTACTCATGGGTATTTGTATGAATTTGCATTCTATTAGATGCTTGGAATGAATATGCCAGATGAGGCAATTCAACATAGTGTTTAATAAAAGAGCATGTGGTTTTTGAGGCCTCTGTTACATTACCCAGAGACTCATTTATCATGTCTATGTTATCATTAATGTAACTCTAAAAAAATAGATGTTTGCCAAAATAAAATCAGACAACTACAACCTGAAGACAAAAAATAATCATTTTTGTTATACATTTGCAATGGTTTATGAGTAGGTATGAAAATGTGTAACCCAAAATAAGAAGTAAGCTTTAGGGGAGATTTACAATGATGTAATAGCACTATATTAAAATATTTTGAATTATTTTAAGATCTTGATTTTATGGTAGATTATACCTTAGAATTTATAAAGGATAAAGTAAGAGGAAAGCTATACATAATAAACCCTACGAATTATAGCAACTAGTTCGGTGACATACATAGTTATAGTTCAGTAAATATGTGTTCTAATTTGTGCTACATGATTGTGTTCAACACTTTAAAATTTCTTGAAAACAATAAACATTTTTAACAACTGTATAACCCTTTTTATATTATAGTTTCAATCCATCCCATTTCAAACCATTTCGCTCTGCAATCCCTCTCTATGGTGAGAAGTACACTATAAATGTGGTATTTATGGAGCCTTTGAGGTCTCTGATAACTTTCAGCAATTATCTCTTGTTGAATTAGTGGAGCACCAATCTGTATAGCTCCTATGACTTTTTGGTTGTCTCTTAGGATTTTAAGCCTTTTAGGTCCCTCCTCCACACCCGCATCTCTGCAGGTTTAAAGGGCCATGTGAATGAATGCTGTGTGGTGCAGTGCTTCTTGGAGCATTATAGGCCTGCTAGAATTAGGATTTTGAGTATAGAGATCATCATAGCCATAGAAACCTCCTTCACTCCCTTCCCATAAGTCAGTACCCCATAATGCAGAATGCAAACCTCCTTCCAGCTTCATTTTCTAACCTCTTGCTCCAAGAAGAACCATGCTTCCTAATCTGTTTCTAGTTATGTCTACTTTAAACTGAATTCATCTTTGATAGCTTCATCTGTAACACTGTCTGATTTTGCAGACCTTGTTTCATGGGGCAACCCCCTGTAGGTTGCTGTTTCTTCAGGTGTGCCTACCCAGGGCTTGTACTGCAGATGTGAATATCGTGGAGGATTGGCAGCAACCTTATAACTTCTGTCTCTCACCTTTGTGGTGTTCAGGAAGGAGGGTGTTGCTCTCCTGGAGGCCAGGTGGCAGTTGTTGCCCCTGTTTTCTGTGCTTGATAACTGGGACTTAGGCCAGTCACCTGAATGGTTTTCTTATGCTGCTGAGAAGTTTGAAGGGCAAAAAAGCATCTCCATTCCCATGTTGCAGTGTGAATGGTCTTTCCTCCAAGAGAGTAAAACACCAAGTCATATATCTATCCCAACAATTGAAGCAGGTTTTCCATTCTTTTAATATGCTAGACTATGGTGACCAATACGATTCTTTGAACTTTTACACACACTCTAAATATAGGTGAATCCAAGAATAAACCAGGAAGAGCAGAGGGTCTAGGTGTACATACTTCCAAACACCAGTTTTTCTGAGAGGTTAAAACTATCACAGAGAAATTTAAATTATGGAACTTTTGCCTCCTGAAGCCACCTTGTGATTCTTATTGTTGTCAATATTGTGACTGAGGTAGGCCCCTATATTGTTTTTTCACCATTTATAATTACTGTATTAATTTTTAAGGATGGTGTTTTATTTTTGTGGTCTTACCAACTTCCTTTTTTTTTTTTTTGAGTTGGAGCCTCTGTCGCCAAGACTGGAGTGCAGTGGCCTCTCCCGGCCACCGCAGCCTCGACCTGCTGGGCTCTGGCGATTCTTCAGCCTCAGCCTTCCAAGTAGCTGGAACTCCAGGCATGTGCTGCCACGCCTGGCTAATTTTTTGATTTATTGTAGAGATGAGGTCTCACCAAGTTGCCCAGGCAGGTCTCGAACCCATGGGCTCCCAAGGCGCGGGATTACAGGCTGAGCCATCGAGCCCGGCTCCAACTTCCTTCTTATACTGTTGTAGATTTGGAAGGCAGGAACTTGTAAAGACTCTTAGGCTCAAATTCCCTAGGCTTTTCTGCCTGCTACCGTCAGATTAAACACAAACGTGTGTGAATCAAGTTCTCTAAGGAGACCCTTCTGTGCCATACTCATAAAGGCAAAATAATTGGGCCACATGCTTGGCAACCACTGAGTTTGTGTACAATAGTTCCATTCACTTGTTACAGAAAACACCCCTTTGACAGTGATCATAGCTTGCCTTCCCCACCCACCCTTCTGATTCCCTGAATTATCATGACCTCATCTGCTGGTTCATATTTAGAGGCAGTCTGGATCACTCTAGACATGTTTTAGAATTCATTCCCATGTGTAAAAGATTATTTCAAAGCCTTATGCAACCACTGCCCACCAGGGGAAACCATCTAAGATCAGGAGCAAATCTAACTATTCTCATGTCTCTTTGTGTCATCTTACCATGTCACAACTCAGGGGCTCTTTTTCTATCGTAGAAATTGTGAAGTCTGTCAAAAACTAGAACAGGGCATCAGTTAAAGTAGTGTTTCTCAAACTGTGGTCCCTGGATGGGTATCATCAGTATCACCTGGGTACTTGTTATTTACTAGAAATGCAAATTGTTGACCCTACCTCAGACCTAGTGAATCAGAAACTTTGAAGATAGAGTTTAGCAGTCTTTTTTAACAAACCTTCCAGGTGATTCTTAGGCTTGCTGAGGTTTGAGAATCACTATTACTGGCTCACAAAGATTGTGTTGATTGACTGTAAAGGGTAAAGGAGAAGTGAAGTGAAGAATGAATCTCACATTTCTAACTTTCCATTTGTTTCTGAATGACCTTAACTAATTCTCTATCCTTGCAAGGTAAAAGCTTTGTTTACAGATATGCATTCCTGTTTTCAAGTGGGCGGGAATCTGAAGATTCTGCAGTGGATCCCTATATTAATTGGATGTTGTTTTATTTATCAGTTGATGTTTTTTCTGTCCCCTGACCTGAAAACAAAATGATTTTTTATGTTTGTATATTGTTTTTCAAACAAATTTTCTTCACAACTTAAAGTGTTGGGGGAAACGGAAAAGTAAAGGTCTTGTCATCCAAGGCCTAATACCTTAGAGAGGGATTGCAAACACGTAAATAACAAACTATAAAACATAGAATTTGGGACAAATTCTAGAGATAAACTGTGGTGGTGCAAATTTGAGGTGGAACTTGGGAAGGGGGGATTCCAAAATTAGTATTTCTAAAAGGAGTGTGATTTGAACCAGGTTATGAAAGAGTGTCAAAAGCTGTGGGGGTGGGTAAAGGGCATTCCAGGCTAAGTTAACCATAGGCTACTTCTTGGTAGAAAAACTAAAAATATAAAGTGTTTTGTTTTTCCTTAAGTATGTTTATCTGACTTACTCTGGTACAGCTAAGTCAAACAACAGAAATCTATGTGCTTAGGGAAAATTACTGTCAGCAAGTTTCAATCATACTTGACACTGAGAGGATGAGTCCAAACTAAAAATAAATGCATAAAGCTGGTGTTGAGTGAAATCTAATTCTAAAACTATATAATATAAATTATGAGTTCACAAAGCAATGGCATTATATAAAGAAAAGGCTGATTCGTATTTTAGTCTTAATTCTGTGGCTGCAGTAACTACATATGAATTTTATTTCCAAGAGACTGCTTCTCATTGGCATCAATTTAATCATCTGACAGAAAAGGGTGTATCAAATTCCTACCTTTAGCTGATGTTTGAAAATCCTTTGATGGATACAATACAGCCTCAATTGTGCATTAACAGTTAAGAAATGTGACCCATGGAACCCTAAGAGGCACATTTCAGCATCTCTGTTCCTAAACCTAAGTGGCCACCAGAAATAGCTTCTCTAGAGGACCAAGGATTGCTTCCTTCAATTCCCCAGTGAACCTCTGCCTGACAGCTCCAAAGTTCCCAGCTCTATACAGGGTGTACTTTTAACACTCAGCACAATACCAGACTAGAGCTTTGGGGATGGGAACCTCCAAGAAAGCGCTGTTCAGCATTTGGGCAATCAATGTTGGGCAGAATGCCAATGCTAATAGGTTATTTTGCTCTGGAAAAGGAGAAGAAGAAGGAATAGTCTAAAGACTGATGAATAGGGGATGACTGACAATACCAGCACTCTACTTGTTGAAGAGATTAAGGAGGCTTGTCGTTAAGTGGTATTTCAGGAGCCAAAAAAATTAGAAAGGCCCACAGGCCCAAGACCTGAAAGAAATAGCGTACATCAAAACAGCACGCCCCAGAACACACTCAACTAAATGTCTAGCCACTTTCATTGAACTTGTAGTAGGAAAAAGCCAAATCATTACAAACCCTATAGTCTGGCACTCCATCCAGACACTCCATAGTTAAGCAGATTATCCTTCACCTCCAGGCAGGTGCAAAGCCTTTTTACTCTATACTTTGACTTAACTCAAGGGCCTCTAGTCTGGGCCTCAGTCTAATTTTGAAGAAACCTGAGTGGGAGAGTTGGCTTTAGGATTACCAAAGAATTGCAAATATTTAAGGTAGGAGGTGCCTTTAAGATTCTTGTTTTGTTAGGGATGAACCAAGCAGATACGAACATTGATCAGAACACAAGAAAGTGTGTTGTGGTGACTTTTTTTTTTTTTTGAGTCTGGGTCTCTGTTGCCCAGGCTGCAGTTCAGTGGCACAATCACAGCTCACCGAAGCCTTGACCTCCCACCTCAGCCTCCCAAGTAGCATCCTTATTTTTTCTATGGTTCTTTGTACTTTTCCTTATAATATTTCTCTGACATAATTCCAATTAAAACGAATGTACTGATAAGTTACGTGTCTCATATCATGGTATGTTTTTTGTGTCTTAGTTAATTTTCAACTTTTTGTAGGGAGTAGGTCTTGCTATATTGCCTAGGCTGAGCTCAAATTCCTGGACTAAAGCAATCCTCTTCCATCGGCCTCCCAAAGGTCTAGGATTACAGGTGTCAACCACTGCACCTGCCCAGAGGTTACAGAACTTAATGTCCCAGGAGTAGCAAATAGGGGAGCTGGGATTTGAACTCAGTTCTATGTGACTTCAAAGGTGGTTTTTGGCCTTTTTTTTTTTTTTGAGTTGGAGTCTCACTCTGTCGCCCAGACTGGAGTGCAGTGGCCGCTTCCGGCCACCGCAGCCTCAACCTGCTGGGCTCCGGCGATCCTTCCGCCTCAGCCTTCTAAGTAGCTGGAACTACCAGCACACGCAACCACGCCCGCCCGGCTAATTTTTTGATTTGTTGTAGAGATGAGGTCTCACCAAGTTGCCCAGGCAGCTTTTTTTTTTGAAATGGGTCTCACTGTTTTGCCCAGGGTGGAGTGCAGTGGCTATTCATAGACACTATCTTAGTGCACTGAAGCCTTGAACTCCTGGCCTCAAGTAATCCTCCTGCCTCAAGCTCCCAAGTAGCCAGGTTTGTAGGCATGCTGACTAGAGAGTAGTTATTTGTACTGCTCTATGATGATAACTTGGGAGAGTCAGGAGGTCTGTGTTAAATGCCTGACTTTGACTAATTTTGAGAATTTGAGCAGGTAACTTAATCTCTAAGATGCATTGTAACCTCTCATCTGCAAAATAAGGAGGCTCAAATACAAGATTTCAGCACATTCTGTAATTTACAAGAAATTTGTCCATGGCTCAATGAGTGTTTTGTGTGTGTGTGTGTGTTTTCTCTCTATGAAAGCAATTCTTTATAAATGTAAATAATCCTTTTAAAGAAACAGACATTGACTGGGCTCGGTGGCGCAGCCTGTAATCCCAGCACTTTGGGAGGCCGAGGTGAGTGGACTGCCTGAGCCCATGGGTTTGAGACCAGCCTGGGAAACTTGACAAGATCTCGTCTCTACAATAAATAAAAAATTAGCTGGGCATAGTAGTGTGTGCCTGTAGTTCCGGCTACTTGGAAAGCTGAGGTGGAAGTCTCGCTGGAGCCCAGCAGGTCAATGCAGGTTATGAGTGTGCCACTACACTCCAGCCTGGGCGTCGGAGTGACTGCAACTAAAAAAAAAAAAAAGTCATATAAACGATCTCTGCTCTATAATAGAGTTCAAGTAATTATGTATCTACCAGAATCAGTTATCTATCTTTCTTGAATAGTACTTAATGCTATATTTCCCCTACTTTATGCAGATTATTATACCTATGCTAATAATATTCTCTGCATCTCCACAATGTAAGCTTGCCTTTAAAAAAAGGCATTATTGAGGTACAGTTTACATAGAGTAAAATTCACTTTTTAAAAGGCTTACACTGCTGGGCTTGGTGGCTCAGCCTGTAATCCCGCGCTTTGGGAGGCTGAGGTGAGTGGATTGCCTGAGCCCACGGGTTTGAGACCCGCCTGGGCAACTTGGCGAGACCTCATCTCTACAATAAAAAAATTAAAAAAAAATTAGCTGGGCATGGTAGCGCGCCCCTGTAGTTCCAGTTACTTGAAAGGCTGAGGCGGAAGGATCGCTGGAGCCCAGCAGGTTGAGGCTGCAGTGGCTGGGAGCGGCCACTGCACTCCAGTCTGGGTGACAGAGTGAGACTCCAACTCACAAAAAAAAAAAGCCTTACACTTCTTTGAATTTTGACAAATGTATACAAGTTGTATAACTACCACATGTAGAATATTTTCATCACCCTGTACAATTCCCATATGCCCCTTTATGGCTGGTCTTGTCCTCCTTCCCCAGCTTCTGACAGTCACTAATCTGATTTCTGTCCTTTGAGTTTTGCATTTTCCACAGTGTTATAAATGGATCATACAATATGTAATCTTTTGAGTCTGGCTTCTTTCACTTAACATAACTCTTTTTTGAGATTCAATTTACATATCAAATTCGTCTGTTTAAGGTGTATACTTCAACAGCTTTTAGTATACTTACAGAGTTGTGCAACCATCAACATAATCTAATTTTAAAACAAGAAACCTTGTACTCATTAGTAGTTATTTCCCATTTCCCACTGTCCTACAACTTCTTGCCCTAGACAAACATTTATTTACTTTCTGTCTCTCTAAATTTGCATATTCTGGATATTTTAAATAATAGTATCATAAAATATATAGCCTTTTGTAACTTCTCTCACTGAGCATACTGTTTTTGAGCTTCATTCATGTAGTAACATGTATTAATAATTTATTCTATTTTATTGCCAAATAATTTTCCATTGTATAGATATACCATATTTTGTTTGTTCATTAGTTGATGGGCATTTAGGTTTCAAATTTTTGGCTATTATTGATAATGCTATGAACATTGTGCAAGTTTTTGTGTGGACACATTTTCATTTCTCTTGGTTATGTTATGAACAATTGTATAAAAGTTTTTGTGTAGAAATATATTTTTATTTCTCTTGACTAGATACCTAGGACTGGAATTGCTGGGTTGTATAGTAATGCTATGTTTAACATTTTGAAAACCCACCAAATTGTTTTTCAGAGCTGTTCTAGGATTCCAATTTCTTCTGGTCAATCCTCACTATTGTCTGTCTTTTTTTATTATAGCTATTCTTATGGATGTGAAGTAGTATCTTATTGTGGTTTTGATTTGCATTTCCCTAATGACTAAAGATGTTGAGCATCTTTTCATCTGCTTATTAGCCATTTGTTTATCTTTTTGGAAGAAATGTCTATTCAAATCTTTTGACCTTTAAAAAATAAGATTATATGTATTTTTGGTGAATTGTAAGAGATCATTATATATTCTGGATACAATCCCTTATCAGATAGATGATTAACAAATATTTTCCACTGTTCTGTGGGTTGTCTTCTTATTTTCTTGATGGTATCTTTTGAAGCACAAATGGTTTTACTTTTAATGAAATCAAATTTATTAATCTTATTTTTTATTGCTTATGCTTTTGGTGTCATATCTCAGAAATCACTGCCTAAATCAATGTCAAGAAGATTTACACCTGTATTTTCATCTACGAATTTTATAGTGTTGGCTCTCACATTTAAGCCCATTATCCACTTTGAATTAATTTATGTGTATGGTATGAGATAGAAGTCTAAAGTTGTACTAGTATATGTGGATATCCAGTTATCCAGCACCATTAATTGTAAAGACTATTCTTTCCCCCCATTGAATTGTCTTTGTTCCTCTTATTGAAAATCAGTTGGCCACAAATATGGGTTTATTTCTAAATTTTTTATTCTTCTGTTTCATTGATCTGTCTACCTTTATTCTACTACTATACTGTCTTGATTAATTTAGATTTGTAGTAAGTTTTGAAATTGGGGAATGTCAGTCCACCAACTGTTTTTTTTTTTTTCATTTTTATTTTGGCTATTCTTCATCCATTGCATTTCCATTTGAATTTTAGGATGAAAAAATTTCAGGTAGAATTTTTATAAGAATTGCATTAAATCTGTAGATCAATTCAAGGAGTGTTGCCATTTTAACAATATTAAGTCTTTTGATTCAAGAATGTAGTATGTCTATTCATTTATTTAGGTCTTTACTTTTTTAAACAATGTTTTGTGGTTTTTCAGTGTAAGTGCAAAGCTTTTGAGATTCATTAACGTTAGTGCATGCATTAGCAATTTGTCCTTTTTATTGCAGAATAGTATTCCATTTTATGAATGTATCACAATTTGTTCATCCATTAACTCACTGATGGACATTTGAATTGTTTTCACTTTTTGGCAATTATGAATAAGGCTGCAAAAAAAGATATTTGCATACAGGCTTTTATATAAATATAGGTTTTCATTTCACTTAGATAAATATCTAGAAGTAGAATTACTGAATAAATAAATAAATACACACACACATACACACATATACATATACACAGGGAATGCCGAAAATGTATATACATTTTAAGAGATGTTATCTGTGTATTACTTTTCAAAGTATTTTTCTATGTATTACTTTTTTACTATACTGGTTATCCACATGTATCCACTTTTGTTTTTTACTATTTATGGATTACTTTTTAGAATACTTTTCAGAAGTGTCTGGATGCTGATGGTAACCACTTTGAGCACCTCTTGTAATTGCAGAAGTCAAATGTGATTTGTATTCATCTTTTGTTACTGGTATATATTTTTCCTTTCTTAAAATGTGTATTTTTTTGGCATCTCCTCTGTGTGTGTGTATGTGTGTATATGTATACACATTTTTATAAGAAACTGCCAAACCATTTCCCAAAGTGGCTATAATGTTTTGCATTCTCACTAGCAGTTTATGAGAATTCCAGTTGCTCTGCATCCTCACTAGCAGTTGGTATTATTAGCATGTTTAAAAAGCTATTTTGATAGGTATATATTTGAGGTTTCAATATGTATTTCTGTGATGACTGATAATAAGCATAAAATTCATGAAATCCTAAACTTTTGGAGTTGGAAGTGACATGAAAATGTTCATGGTTTTTACTTTATGTTTCTCAGATATATTTCATGGGATGTCTGAAGTGGGTGTTGGGGAAACTGAGGTATGTGCTGAATGGGTAGGATCTAAGCAACCTGCCTATAAGGGCTCTATTTTTTAAATATGGGATTTCAATATCCCAAATTGTTAGAAAAACAAGTACCTCTGTTTAAGAAAAAGAGAAAAAGGAAAAAGAAAGCTACTGAGCTCAGTGTTTTTTAAAGGACAAAACTGAAGACCCATAGAGGTATTAATAAATTGACTTACCCAAGGTCCTATGGTTAGTCTGAAGTAGATTCATATAACAGTGCTCTTTATTATGAAGTGTACTATCTTTTCGTAACTTTCAATGTATTGGCTTAAGGAAGAATCATGATGAAAAGGCCACTAATCAAGAGTTGTTGAAATTATAATTATTATTATTATTTTTTTTAAATTATTTTTTTTGAGTTGGAGTCTCACTCTGTCGCCCAGACTGGAGTGCAGTGGCTGCTC
>NW_007256245.1:90241-93839 GCF_000164805.1 Carlito syrichta | reverse complement strand
CATGTGCTACCACGCCTGGCTGATTTTTTAATTTATTGTAGAGATGATGTCTTGCTGCCCAGGCGGGTCTCGAACCCGCGGGCTCAGGCAATCCACTCACCTCAGCCTCCCAAAGGCGTGGGATTACAGGCTGAGCCACCGAGCCCGGCTATAATTATTGTTAAAAGCTTTTTTTAAATACTGAAAAGTTGCTTATGGAAGTCATCATTGAGTTAGCTGTACTGACTTAAAAAGGGAGTTATCTTTTCTTCAGGAAACCAATTTCTAGTACAAAACCTTCTAAAATTACTATGCTTGGTTTCTATGTAATGTAGGAAATGTGGCACAACTGTCAGAGGTTATAAATGACAATGCATTATAGAAATAGGTGAGGGAACAAGCAGGGATTTGCTATAGGGAAACAGACATTATATTTTGTTATCAGTTTTGACAAACACAGGCAGAGGCTCATCAATGTTGAAAGGGTAAAATTGAATTCATTAGATGTAGTCATAATGGTTAGAATAAGAATTTTTTAATAAGAATTTAGTTCTGAAATCCTTCCTTTATTGAAGTTTTTCTAGAAATTACCAGAGTATGAAATAGTTCTATACTGTATTGACAATCCTGAAATTGACTGTAGAACTGATGAGTAAGCAGTGTATATAAGCATGGTTAGATTGAGCAGAATTTTATTAGAATGTCTTTGGATTTGAGTAGAAATTTTATTTAATAGTGGTATGGGAAAGGAGAATATATTTGAGCTCAGAGAACTTGAAGTCGAGTTTGGATTTGCTTCATACTACCTATGTGACCTTGAACGGGTCATCTAACTTCTGTGACCAGCCTACTTCCCAGAGTTGTATGAGGATGAGAAAATGTATAAGAAAGTATTTTGTAAATTTTAAAATGTTTTTTAGTTATAGTTTTATTATTAATAATCATCTTTGGAATTGTAATATATAGGATTTTTAAAAAATTGTTTTTACTTCCTCATATTTGACTATAATTTACTTGCATTCTTTGTGCCTCGGTCCTTTGTGTCTGGTTTTTTGGGGAAACTTTGTTCTGTCCTTAGTACTCTTCTTCTTTCAAATAGATGACCCTTTCTCACTTCTGTCTCTTAGACATAATGGTTTATATTAGTTTTCTTATGGAAAAGATGAATTGTTTTTTATTTTGTACACATAACAAGTTTGGCTAAAGTATTGAACGTAGTATAAGCTGCATGTAGGTTATCATGTTTGGCATTGACTATTCCTTCCTTATGGCTGTTAAGTTTCTTGTAGCCTTTTCTCTGGGCCGTTTCCTTTATTTTACTTTCTTTGGAGAGACAGGGTCTCACTATGTTGTCCGGGCTGGTCTCAAACACCTGACCTTAAACAATACTCCTGTCTTGGCCTACCAAAGTGCTGGGATTACAGGCATGAGCCACCATGCCTGGCCTCTATTTCTTTCAGATATGTCTGAAATCTGTTATACCTTTGCTTTGGTCAAGCCCATTTGTTCATAACATAGCAGGATCATATATTTCAACTCTCCCATTACTGACAAGAAGAGATTTTTCATTTGATCTGATTCCTCAGTCCTAGATGGAGTTAACTTCTTTGCCAGTCCTCACTCAGTAAGTATAGAAAGTTGTCGGGAACAACTTTCTCCTCTCTTGGTAAAAGGAAGTGTCTTTTTGATATCTAAATCTGGTAAGGTTATAATTTTAGTGTTATTTCCTTTTTTTCCTGGTTAAAAGAGGGAACATTTTTTACTTGTGGTAAAAATCATTTTGAGTGGTCACTATCTATCTTATCAACTTCTTTTTATTCAAATTAGTTTAAAAATAAAATAGTTCTGAGATAAATGGTTATTTTGGAGAACAATAATATCTATCATAAAATACTGTTTCATTCTTTGGAGATTTGTTTACTGTTTTTGTTAGATCTTCATCATTTGGAGTAATATTTAAAAAATAAACACATGCCCCTTTTTTGAAATTAGAGGCTATCTATCTATCTATTTATTTTTGAGACAAGGTCTCACTCTGTCACCCAGGCTAGAGTGCAGTGGCATGATCTTGGCTTTCTGCAGCCTTTACCTCTGGGCTCAGGTGATCCTTCTGCCTTAGCCTTTCAAGTAACTAAGACTACAGGTACACACCAACATGCCTGCCTAAGTTTTTGATTTTTGTAGAGATGAGATCTCGCTATGTTGAGTGGGTTGGTCTCAAACTCCTGGGCTCAAGCAGTCCTTCCACCTCAGCTTCCCAAAGTGCTGGGATTACAGGTGTGAGCCATTGCCCACATCCAGAAAATCGTATATTGATCTAGAAAAACCTAATTTCTAAAGATACTACAGGGACAGCATCTTTATGTGCATTATTTTATGTTCCATAATATATATTTTAAATTTTTTGCAAAGTTATTTTATAGAGATGAGGTCTCACTGTATTGCCTAGACTGGTCTTGAACTCCTGGCCTCAAGCAATTCTCTCATGTTGGCCTCCCAAAATGCTGGAATTACAGCCATGAGCCACCTTTCCTAGTTATCTATAATATATTAAAAACAAAAATACTGAGTACCTAAAAACAGCCTAGAAGTTATAACCAAAAGTTTGTAGTGTTTGCATACTCAATAGACCAGAGAGATTTATAACCAGTGAATTGCGCAGTTTGAACAGTTTGATCAATGAATTGGCTGGGAGTAGAATAACTTCTCTAAAATATCACTTATCAGACTTAGTTATGGTTGCAGTTATAATTTGGTTTTCATATTTTTCAGTAATATATACATTAAATCATGTTCCAAAATTGCCATAATTCTGTGATTACTTAGTATATTTTATATTTAGCTATTGTTACACAAAATGTGCAGGTTTAAAAAAAGCAGGTTCTTATACTTATCCCAGGCTATCTCTGTGGGCTCTTAAAATGTCTGCTTATAGGCGTATATCCTGTCACCAACTTACGAATATTTTAGATTTTAATGGTTTTGTTTGTGTTTTTAAAATGGCAATAGGGATAGATTATTTCACTTAAGGCTTTATAAGATAGAGTAACATAGATATATCTTGCCACATAATGACTTTTTAAAAAAAATTTATTGTGGGCTGGGCACAGTGGCTCACATCTTAATCCCAGTACTTTGGGAGGCCAAGGCAGGAGGATTGTTGAGCCCAGGAGTTCAAGACCAGCCTGGACAACATATTGAAACCTTGTCTCTACTAAAAATAAAAAAAATTAACCAGGGGTGGTGGCATGCATCCATAGTCCCAGCTACTTGGAAGACTGAGGTGGAAGGATTGCCTGAGCCCAGGAGGTCAAGGCTGCAGTGAATTGTTATTGTGCTACTGCACTCGAGCCTGGGTGATAGAATATAACCTTGACTCAAGAAAAAAAAATTGTGTATTATATAGTAACTGGAATTATTTTTCAGTGAACTATTTATAAACATCTATAGCAAATTCCTTTGTAAAATGAAAAAATGTGTATAAAGTAGAGTGCTATATAACCGGGCTCGGTGGTTCAGCCTGTAATCCTGCGCCTTTGGGAGGCTGAGATGAGTGGATTGCCTGAGCCCGCGGGTTCGAGACCCGCCTGGGCAGGTGAGACCTCATCTCTACAATAAA
>NW_007256245.1:42770-90221 GCF_000164805.1 Carlito syrichta | reverse complement strand
GAGGCTGCAGTGGCCGGGAGCGGCCACTGCACTCTAGTCTGGGCGACAGAGTGTGACTCCAACTCAAAAAAAAAAAAAAAAAAAAAAAAAGTAGAGTGCTATATAACTTAGTCTAGAGTTTTCACATTATATAGGTGTTGTATAACCAATTGGACAAGGTAACCCTTTGTGGGATAGCAGACAAAAGCCAGTGGCTTTTATCTATGAGCAAAAGCTCCGTTAAAAGTAGCTAACTGACCAGGCACGGTGACTGAAGCCTGTAATCCCAGCATTTTGGGAGGCGAGGTGAGGGGATTGCCTGAGCCCACGGGTTCAAGAACAGCCTGGGCAACTAGATGAGACCTCATCTCTACGATAAATCAAAGAAATTAGCTGGGCATGGTAGCATGTGCCTGTAGTTCTGGCTACTTGGAAGGCTAAGGCGGAAGGATTGCCTGGACCCAGCAGGTCGACGCTGGGGTGGCCGTGAGCATGCCACTACACTCCAGCCTGGGTGATGGAGTGAGACTCCAACTCAAAAAAAAAAAAAAAAAGTAGCTGACTGAAGTCAGACTCAGCTTACTTTCTTTGCAAGAGGCCCTGGGCCTAGGAAAGCTGTTGGGGTGAAAAAGAACATAACTCCATGTATAGGATTCACAATTCTACAAAGTGAGAAAAATCTGGGGGAAATGAAGCTTTCTTTCCATGTACAAAAAGGTATTTGAAAGCATATTAAAATATTTAAAAGTAAGTAACCAGCCAGACTTGGTGGCACATGCCTGTACTCTCAGCTTCTCTGGAGGTGGAGGTGGGAGGATCACTTGAGCCCAGAAGTTTGTGGCCAGTCTGGGCAACAGAGTGAGATCTTATCTCTTAAAAGAAAAAAAAAAAAAAAAGGCAACCAGTAGTTTTTTTTTAACAAGGTGGTAAAAGTAGGTTTTTGAAATGTATATTTGAGAAGAAAACCTTAGAAAGGTAATTTTTAAAAATTAGAACAATTTACATACTCATACTATCTCCTCTCCAAGAGTAAAAGGGCATGTAGCTCTGTACACAGGCAATATGCAAAAGGCTGAATACTATATTCTACCTCTGAATATGTTTAATAATAACAGTATATAGTTTTCTATAACACATTGAAAGGAATTTTGGTACTACTATTTCTAAATATGGGAATAGCTACAGATACCATATATATTTTTAAAAGTATATTCAGGTATTTAACTGAATTTGATTTTCTTAGAAATTATGTATAAGTAAGTAGCCACTGTATTTGTGGCTGGAACTTTCTCGTTGGGTGGAGTGACTCATGTCTGTAATCCCAGCACTTTGGGAGGCAGAGGCAAGAGGATTGCCTGAGCCCATGAGTTTGAGACTAGCCTGGGCAACAAGGCAAAACCTCATATCCACAATAAATCAAATTAGCTGGGTGTGGTGGCACACATCTGTAGTTCTAGCTACTTGGAGGCCGAGGCAGAAGGATCACCAGAGCCCAGCAGGTCAAGACTGCTGTGGCCATGAGTGTGTCACTGCACTCCAGCCTAGATAACAGAATGAGACTCTGACTCAAAAAAAAAAAAACCTTTCTAATTTTATCATTGTGTCATATTGGAGCTCATGTATTTTGATGAGTGCTGATGAAGCAAGGGTCCCCAGAAATCTGCTGCTGTGAAGTAAACCCCTATAAAATTGGATGCAGCAGATTCTGGGGTGACTTCAAATTCCACTGACATTTCTGGGCAAGAGATGTGTGCTTGAATGTTTCCAAGATAACTATTCTCAGCTGCTTTGTGCTAGTCCTTCTCTCTCCTTTTACGTCTATTTTCTTAGGAAGCTCATTTCTCTCCACTGTTCCCTTTCCTGCCTGGTAATCTTAGGTCTCAGATGTTTTAAAAAAGGTACCTCGCTTTAAAATATTTTTCTGAGGATTCCAAATCCAAAGGAATCGTTTGGATAAAGGTCATCTTCAAGTAAGGTCTGGAGGAATGGAAGAGTATTTAGGGGACTATTTTCTGTTTTCCCGAGGAAGATAAAGAGTGCTGAGTGCCCTAAAGGATTACATGCAAGGTGAGAATAAAATGTGATCAAAGCCTTTCAGGAAGCTAGAATTAAATGAGGGAGACTAGAGTAAATTTGACTGTAGTACAGAAGTCAGAAATGAGTGTTTTATTAAGTGCATAAGCTTTATATTTACCAGCTTCTACTAAATAGAACGTTAACTTTGTTCATCCAGGGCCTGTGGCCAGTGATTACACATGAGTACAGGAAGAGAACAAATAGAGCAATCTGAAGTAGTAAGCAATCGGGAGGAGTAGCCTAGCAGTCCTGAAATGACATTGATCAAGGTACAACAGGGAGAGAAGAAACATTTGAAGTAAAGGAGGCCTGTAGCAGCCTGTGAGTGTTAGAATAGGATGACACTTATTTAAGTCAGCTTGGCAAATGAGGAACCCAGTGCATTAACATCAGCACCTGGGAGAGAATCAGCAGGGGAAGAGTGGGTAGAGATGAAGTAAACATAAAATCTGAACTATCAAAAATGAAACGTCTTGGAGAAATTAGTTAATTCTAATTATTTGAATTGTCCTAGCCTCCAAATATAATTGTACCTATAATTTCAACTCTTAACTCTAACATATGTTTAAATGGATCCCTGCACTCTAGTTGGTCAATAAAGATAGTTTGTTGGCCTGTGTGGTGGCTCAGCCTGTAATCCCAGCATTTTGGGAGGCTGTGGTGAGAGAATTGCCTGAGCACGGGGGTTCAAGACCAGCTGGGTAACTTGGTAAGACCTTGTCTTTACAATAAACCCCAAAATGAGCCTGACATGGTAGCATGTGCCTGTAGTTCCAGCGGAGGTGGAAGGATCGCCTAAGCCCAGCAGGTCGAGGTTGTGGTGGCCATGAGTGTACCATTGCACTCTAGCCTGGGCTAACAGAGTGAGACTCCAACTAAAAAAAAAATGAATAAATAAAGTTTGTTTACTTTCAGAAAGTGGAGCTGTTAAAAAAAGTTTTTACATCAAATAACTGTTCTTGTCATTACTATTATATTTTCAGTTGTGTTTTTCACCAAAAATAAAATAGGCTCTTACACCCAGGAATTATAGACAAGAATGTTAAAATTCATTTTAATTTGGCAGTGAGCAAGTTTTCCCCAATAATCCTTATGAGAACTTAATCAAATAACTGATTTTCTATATGTGAAAGAATTCTAAACTCAGAAGGACTCTCAGTCACAGTCTAGTTTGACTTTAAAATACAAATGATTTTTTTAAATGTCAGTACTAATTGCATTATAAAATTATTTCCCTCTTAATTTGGAAATCACTCAGAGAGCATGAGACTTGTGTTTAAAAGAGCCACATAAACTATGCCATGATTCATTCTGTTTAGTGTATTCATTCTCTTGCTATAAGAGGTCTGCTTTCTCAATGCAAACAATTTAACTTATACTAACAGTTGTCCAAACAGTTAAATTATCCCCCCATTTCAATGAAGGATTGCTTAATTGATTGGTAGTAGAGTTTCTAGTCACTTTACCTGATTTGAAGATTGTACTGTTAATTGATATTAGTAGCAATGTATCTTAGAGGATAACAGAATTTTTTTTTACTATGAATAGAGTTTATTTGGGGTGAGTTTGAGAACTGCAACCAGGGAGCATAAACTCAAATTACCTTTAGCATATAATTCATTTAGCAGCAGTTACAAGTGAGTTTTTCTTAATAAATTTTTTTCTTTTAGTTTAAAGATGTGTGGTACAGTTCAGGATTAGGCATACAAGTGGTCATTGTACAGGTAAAGTTTGGACCTCCCTTTGGTCCCCACTTTACCTGGTTTGAGATTATGTACACTTATTGATGCTGTGTCCCCCGCCCCCTACCCTGGCAGTATTCTGCTACTGCCAATCCCTTTCTTAGAGTATTATGGTAAATGTTCAGTGTCTACTTATGAGAGAACATGTGGTACTCAGTTCTTTGTTTCTGTGATAGATCATTGAGTATGATAGACTAAATCCATACAAGTTGCTGCAAAGTCCATATGTTTGTCCTTCTTTATGGCTGTGTAATATTCCATTGTGTATATGTACCACTTTTTTTTAATCCAGTCCAATTTCAGTGGGCAGCACAAATGGTTCCATGTTTTTGCTATTGTGAATAGTGCTGCAATAAATATGCATGTGCAGGTATCTTTTTTGTAGAATGATTTGAGATCTTCCAGGTATATTCCCAGTAGGGGAATTGCTGGATCATATAGAATGTCTAGTTCTTTTAGAAATTGCCACACTGTTTTCCAAAGAGGTTGCACTGGTTTACATTCCCACTAGCAGTGTAGAAGCGTTTCTTTTTCTCTGCGTCCTCGTCAGTATCTGTTGTTATTTGTTTTATTAATGATGGGCATTCTTACTGGGGTTAGGTGGTATCTCGAATCTGTGGACTTAGGCAATCCTCTCATCTCTGCCTCCCAAAGTGCTGAGATTATAGGCCTGGCCCATGTGATATCTCAATGTGGTTTTGATTTGCATATTTCTGATGATTAGTTAGGCTGAGCACTTTTTCATGTGTCTGTTGGCTGCCCATATATCTTCTTTTGAAAAGTGTCTATTCACATCTTTTGCCTACTTTTTAATGGGCTGTTTGTTTTTTTCTTTTGGCACGTTTGAGTTCCTTGTATATCTGGTTGTTAGGCCTTTGTCAGATATACAGTTGGCAAATATTTTTTCCCATTCTGTGGGCCGTCTCCCCGCTTCTTGATGGTTTCTTTTGCTTTGCAGAAGCTATTCAGTTATGAGGTTCAAATTGTCTATCTTATCTCTTATGGCATGGGTACTTGGGATTTTGATCAGAAATTGGTTGCCAGTGTTTCCTGCATCATCTAAGGTTCTTATAGTTTGAGGTTTTACATTTAGGTCTTTGATCCATTTTTTTTTTTTTTTTTGAGTTGGAGTCTCACTCAGTCGCCCAGACTGGAGTGCAGTGGCCTCTCCAGGCCACCGTAGCCTCGACCTGCTGGGCTCTGGCGATCCTTCTGCCTCAGCCTTCCAAGTAGCTGGAATTACAGGTGTGCACTACTACGCCTGGCTAATTTTTTGATTTATTGTAGAGATGAGGTCTTGCCAAGTTGTCCAGGTGGGTCTCGAACCCGCGGGCTCAGGCAATCCACTCACCTCGGCCTCCCAAAGCGTGGGATTACAGGCTGAGGCACCGAGCCCGGCCATCTTTGATCCATTTAGAGTTGATTTTTGTGTGTGGTGACAGGTAGGAGGAGTCCTGTTTCAGTCTTCTGCGAGTAGTCTGCCAGTTTTCCCAGCACCATTTACTGAATAGGTTCTCCTCACCCCAGTGATTGTTGGTGCAAGCTTTGTTGAAGATGAGTTGGTTAAGAAATTGAGGTTTTACTTTTGGAATCTATCCTGTTCATTGATCTGTATGCCTGTTCTTGTACCAATACCGGGCTGTTTCGATTATTGTAGCCTTATAGTAAAGTTTAAAGTCTGGAAATGTGATACCTTCCTTTTTATTTATTTATTTTATTTTTAATTTTTTTTTTTAGTTGGAGTCTCACTCTGTCGCACAGACTGGAGTGCAGTGGCCGCTCCTGGCCACCACAGCCTCGACCTGCTGGGCTCTGGCGATCCTTCCGCCTCAGCCTTCTAAGTAGCTGGAACTACAGATGTGTGCTACCATGCCTGGCTAATTTTTTGATTTATTGTAGAGATGAGGTCTTGCTGCCCAGGTGGGTCTCAAACCCATGGGCTCAGGCAATCCACTCACCTCAGCCTCCCAAAGGTGCAGGATTACAGGCTGAGCCACCGAGCCTGGCTCACTTTGTTTATTTATAGCAAATGTTTTTCTCTGTTGAGTATGGACCTCTCTCAGTGACTCTGTAACAAATTTGAAGTTCAATTGTAATAATGAAATTTTTTATTAACGTGCTTATGATGCCTCTGAGTATTGGACATC
This sequence comes from Carlito syrichta, assembly GCF_000164805.1. Taxonomy (NCBI): domain Eukaryota; kingdom Metazoa; phylum Chordata; class Mammalia; order Primates; family Tarsiidae; genus Carlito; species Carlito syrichta. The sequence continues at coordinate 84,277 of NW_007256245.1, read as the reverse complement.
ATTCTGTCACTCAAGGGCACTTACTAGGCCAAATATAGTGGATGAAAAATAAAGTCCTTCCCTTCAGGATCAAGGCATCTGGGGGTGTGAGAGCATTTGTTGTTGTTGAACAACAAATGTTGACAATCTCTTACGGAAAAATGGTCAGTAATGCACGTACTCTTTTCTTCTGGGCACTTTTCCTTAAGCCAGTGCTCTAGGCAGCCAATACCAGTTGCTTGGAGGTGAAAAATTGACTCTTCCATCTATTATTGTTACTATTACTATTATTATTTTGAGTTGGTGTTTCACTCTGTTACCCAGGCTGGAGTGCAGTGGCACACTCATGGCCACCCCAGCATTGAACTGCTAGGCTCTAGAGACACCTTCTCCCTCCGCCTTCCAAGTAGCTGGAAACACAGGCATGCGCCACCATACCCGACTAATTTTTGTACTTATTGTAGAGACGAGGTCTTGCCATGTTGCTTAGGCTGGTCTCGAACCCCTGAGTACAGGCAATCTTCTTGTCTCCACCTCCCAAAGTGTTGGGATTACAGGCATGAGCCACCATGCCCCGTAAGAAAATAATTTTTATGCCAAGATGTTCATTAGAACATTAAATATTTGTAGTACTGAAAAATGTAGAAACATATATAAAATAGAATGGCTAAATAAACTATGGCATGTCAGATAATAGAATAATATAAAATCATGTATGCACAGACTTAATTCAAAAGCTATATATATTTTTGAATCAGGGTCTCTGTTGCCCAGGTTGGAGTACAGTGGCACAAAGCTCACTGCAGCCTTGAACTCTTGGGTCAGATAATAGAATAATATATAATCATGTATACAGAGAACTTAACTAAAAAGATATACACACACACACACACACACACACACACACACACACACACACACACATATATGCATATGTATGTTTATATATTTTTTATTTTTATTTTTAGTTTTTTTGAATCAGAGTCTTTGTTGCCCAGACTAGAGTACACTGGTACAATCACAGCTCACTGCAGCCTCAATCTCTTGGGCTTAGATGATTCTTCTGCCTCAGCCTCCTGAGTAATTGGGACTACAGGCACATGCCACTACTCCTAGCTAATTTCTTGATTGTTTGTAGAGATGAGGTCTCACTTTGTTGCCCAGGCTGGTCTTGAACTCCTGGACTCAAGCAGTCCTCCCACCTTGGCCTCCCAAAGTGCTAGGATTACAGCCACCATACCCAGCTAAAAGATATTTTATTAAAAATTTAAGTGTATATTATCTGAACTATGTAAAATAATTTATAGAAAAAGATTGAAGGTATGTTAATTTCCTGTGACTGTTATAACATATTATTACAAACTTTTATTCTCTCACAGTTCTGGAGGCCAGAAGTCTGAAATCAGTATCACTCGGCCAAAATCAAGGTGTCAGCAAGGCTGCACTTTTTCAAAAGGCTCTAGGGGAGAATCCATTCCTTGCCACTTCTAGCACTCAGATGTCACCTCTCAGGGGACATTGTAAATCTAGCAAACCACTCAAATGTCACCTCCTAGGGGACATAAAAAGATTGCTGGTGATTATATAGGACAAACTTACACAAATGCAAATTTTTCAAAAATTTATGTTTCCTTGAAGTTTTCCATTCAATTGGTGTGAAAAAGCAAATAAAGAGATGGAATATATATGGAGATATACGTTTAAAAAATCAGCTGGTGATACATAGAAAGAGAATGTGTGAAGTGTTTTTTCAGTGCTTTTGTAACAGAAGGTAGTGATAAAGAACATTTATATGAGAAAGGCAGCTGAGGGTATACCCTTTGTATCATATGGTATAACTTTGAAAGATAAGCAAGTTATAGTAGCCTTAAAAGAAAGAGACTTTTGGAATTGAAGGCAGATTTTTTTTTTTTTTTTTGAGTTGGAGTCTCACTCTGTCGCCCAGACTGGAGTGCAGTGGCCGCTCCCGGCCACCATAGCCTCGACCTGCTGGGCTCTGGCGATCCTTTCGCCTCAGCCTTCCAAGTAGCCGGAATTACAGGCATGTGCTACCACGCTTGATTTTTTGATTTATTGTAGAGATGAGGTCTCGCTGCCCAGGCGGGTCTCGAACCCACGGGCTCAGGCAATCCACTCACCTCAGCCTCCCACAGGCGCGGGATTACAGGCTGAGCCACCGAGCCTGGCTGAAGGCAGATTTTATTGAAGTATTGAGTAGCACAGACAGAATATATCTATCTGCACTAAGTCGGAAATTAAAGGGTAAATATTATTTATAACATACAATCCAAATAAGCCTGCCAAATAGTGTATATGCATTTATGCGCTAGCTGATTTAAAAACAAGGTATCTCTTTTCAGTACTTCCCTAATATGGCAGCAAAACATCCTAAAACACCATTCAACCTGTTCTTTCAGTAAGCACCTGAATTCCATTACATTTATATAAAAAGTTGTTGAAAAAAGTTCCCAATGCAGCAGGATACCACATATTTACTGACAGATATTACACTAGTATTGTCCTAGCAGAAAATCTACTAAAAATGAAATGTCATCTTACTGGTACAAAGTCAACTGAAAGGGAATACCAGTACAAATCAAAAAGCCAAAGTTTTTAGTGAAAAAAACAGTAGTGTATAGGAAAAATAATCTTATGCTTCTTGTGTGGAAGGACAAAAGGATCGTTAAAATTCTCAACATTTGGAATCATGCAGGAATGAAATCTACCATAAGGACATTATGTGGTAGAGATATTATATCAGTCAAAAACTTAAAATTATTCTAAATTATATTGCAAATACAAGCAGTGTGGATATTGCAGATCAGTATGCTTGTATGTATTGTTGTGAAAATCTTTAAAATGGTAGAGGAAATTATTCTCCTGGGGACTAGAAATATGTTATTAACTACTATATACTGTACCGAAATTAAGACAAACAAAACAATGAACAATCTATGTCCCATTTGAAATTTGTCAAGCTTGTGATCAATCGGTTGAGAAGTGGTTTTTAGGAGTCATGAGTGTGTCCTTGCACATCGTTTCTGAACAACAGACTGAACAATAAATTGCATATTATTAATGTGAGAGGAAGAAAATGAGACCGCATTGCTGGAAATAAAAAATACCAGGTGGAAGACATCAAACAAATTACTATTGCACAACACGTATCAATGAACCTATAATGCATGTCAGTGACTGTCTCACACATTATCCCATGTTAGAAAAATATAAGATACAAAATTTTGACTTTTTTGTCATAAATAAGTTCTTCAGTGTCCAAAATTCCATTATAAGTCATATATCATTACAATAAAATAATTGGTTTAGGCTGGGCTCGGTGGCTCAGCCTGTAATCCCAGCACTTTGGGAGGCCAAGGTGAGTGAATTGCCTGAGCCTGTGGGTTTTCAAGACCAGCCCAGACAACTTGGTGAGACCTTGTCTCTACAATTAAAAAAAAAAAAATTAGTTCTAATGCTATTCTATTTAATAAGAAGTTTTTCACTATTTTGTGAACAAAAAAAATGGGGTTGAGTTACTGGTAGGTGATCTGTGAGATGTATCCAAGTATAAAGGGCTAGCTTTTCTTGGCTGCCAGCATTCCTTGGTTTGTGGCTGCTTTCTCCTCACAATGCCTTCTCCTCTTTTTCTGTGTAACTTTTATCTGCCTCTCTTTTATCAGGACACTTGTGATTGCATTTGGGGCCCACTTGAATAATTCGGGATGATCTTCTCTCTTTAAGATCCTTAATTTAATCTCATGACTTTTCCATGTAAAATAACATTTACAGGTTTCAGGGATTAGACCTGATATCTTTGGGGACAATTATTCAGCCAACTATAGAAGTTAATATTTCACAGTTTTAATGGTGATTATCTCTGGGTGTTGGGATCATGCAGGATTTTAATTTTATTTCTTATAATTTTCTTTCTTCTCCAAGGAAGACTCAAGAAAATAATATTAACTCCATGAGCTTCTCTTAAATGGTATCTGATATGATTTAAACCTTTTTTGATTCCTCGATTATCAGGACACTCTGCTTAGATGTTTGGAAAGGAATTTAAAACATTTAGAATATGATGTTTTCTCCCAGTTTAGTGGTGGTCATTTTATTTTAAAATTGTACCCTACTAGGACAGTTAAACAGAACTCCATTGTTATTTTTCCTTCCATGAATTGCTTTTAAAAGATTTTTAACCACTAAACTATATTTATTAATAATTGTCCCATTTAATTAATGAAGGACATAAATAAATTTCAACTAGAACTTCTGATAATTATGAAATGCAAAAAAAAACTTAAGCTGATGTGAAATTCTCATTGTCTCTGTGACAAACTGAAAATAACTCATAGATTATCACCATTATTCCCTTTGCAGGTAGTGGTTTTAATGGATGTATTTATTCTTAAATGTCCTGAGACCTCTAGGTTGAGAATACCTTCAGAATTTCTTTCTTTTTTTGAATTGAGGTCTTACTCTGTTACCCAGCTAGAGTACAGTGGCATGCTCATGTCTCACTGCAGCCTTGAACTCCTGGGTTCAAATGATGTTCCCACTTAATTACAGGTGCATGCCATAACACCCAGCTACTATTTTTTTTTTTTTTTTTTAGAGTTGGAGGTCTCACTATGTTGCCCAGGCTGGTCTTGAGCTCTTGGCCTCCAGCTGTGAGCCACTGTGCCTGGCCAGAATTTATTTCTTGAAATATCTTTTAACAGATAACTTTTCACGTTATTCTCTTTCTTAGAGTAATGTGACTACCTTCTACTAAATTAATAATTGACCCTAAGATTAAATTTGTGAGTTTCTTCATTAACTTTAATAAAACCATTTCTGCTTTTGTCAGGGTCCTTTAATTTTTGGGCAGTATTTATAATTTCTGTTTTATATTATTAAGTACCCTAAGCTTACTTTTTTCCTTCAGCTTACTACCTTGCTTAAACTGACTAACTTTAGAAAGATATCAGTATCCCATTTTGTTTTGATGGACAAATGGCAGTGTGGTGAAATTTCAAGATTTAAAGACCAGAAACTCAGCTGAATGTTTATAACTAGAGGTACAAGTAGGTCTCATCCATTTACTTTTTCTCAGATGTGCCAGTTCTTGAAGACATTTTCATTTATTTCTAGGGTTACTCTGAAGTTGAGTACTCAGGAAGGTTGAGATTTTATTCCCATTCGCTGAAGAATCCTATCGCTGATGTTCCTGCTGTTTACTACAACTGCAGGTCCCTGTTACTCTCTACTCCTTTGAATTCCCCAAGTTCTTCTTTTTTTTTTTTTTGAGTTGGAGTCTCACTCCTTCGCCCAGGCTGGAGTGCAGTGGCATGCGCGCTCATGGCCATCCCAGAGTCGACCTTCTGGGCTCCAGCGATCCTTCTGCCTCAGCCTTCGGAGTAGCCCGGAACTACAGACGCACGCTACCATGCCCGGCTATTTTTTATTTTATCGTAGAGACGGGGGGTCTCACCAAATTGCCTGGGCTAGTATCGAACTGACGGGTTCAGGTAATCCACTCACCTCGGCCTCCCAATGTGCTGGGATCACAGGCTGAGCCACCGAGCCTGGCCTCAAGTTCTTTCTTTAAGAAATTAGGGGGAACTTGAATACTAGGTTTGAAACTACATAAAGAATGGTTAGCTTGTAGGGTGGAGTGGGAGGTGAATTTCAATTCTTTATTTTGCTTTGCTAATGATCAAGGTGGCTTTTGATGAATAACAGTAAATATTTCCCAAATATGATATCTTTTGCAGTAGAGCTGTAAAATGGCAGGAAAATCATTCTAAATCAGTAAATGTCATATGTCCAAGCATATTATTTCATTTCTGAGGTTTATTATATGCTGCAATATCTAGCATCCTTCATTTAATATATATTGAATAATCATATTTTATCCAGAATAGTATTATTTGACTAATACTAATCATTTATAAATTGAATGAGTTGGCTTTCCTTAGTATGAGTATAAATATGTACCCTGGTTGTCTGGAGATTTTAACTTTATTATATATAACGAACTTTATTATAGTTGGGTGCGGTGACTCAAGCCTGTAATCCCAGCACTTTGGGAGGCTGAGGTGAGAGGATTGCCTGAGCCCATGGGTTTGAGAACAGCCTGGGCAACTTGGTGAAACCTCATTTCTATAATAAAAAATTAAAAAATAAAAAAAATTGGCCGGTCATGGTAGTGCATGCCTTTAGTTCCAGCTACTTGGAAGGTTGAGGCAGAAGGATCACCTGAGCCCAGTGGGTTGACACTGGGGTGACCGTGGTGTGCCACTGCACTCCAGCCTGGGTGACGGAGTGAGACTCAATCTCAAAAAAAAAAAAAAAGAAAAGAAACTAACACTGAAATAGCATTGTGCTGTTTATTACGTTGTACTATAATGATAATCTAGACAAAGGAGAAGCAAAAATATACATATATATTTCTTGAAATTTTTTCCTGAAGAATTTTTCTTATAATTTTCTTGTGACATTAGAAGGGACCAATAATGTTATCTTTATTTTTACAAATGTGCCAAAAGGGAATACTTGAAGAAAAATTAAATATATGTATATCTGAACACATATTACTTTAAAAAATATAATTAGATGTTTTATGGTAAAGAGAATACCTTATTTCCTTTATATTGTCCTAAGATTTCTACTGTTTAAGCTCCCAAAAGTTAGAGTATAACTATTTTGACAAATTTTTATGCTTCAGAAGGCTAGTGTAGGAGATAACTGGTGAATGGAAAAGCAAATTGTGTGTACATGCATAAAATAAATACTCAGCAATAAAACGGAGCAAATTACTGACATATGCAATAACATGGATGAATCTCAAATTCATTATTCTAAATGAAAAAAGTCAGACAAAAAATTACATACTATATTATTTATATGACATTCTCGAAGAAGCAAAAAATGGAGACAGAAATTACATCAGTGGTTCCCAGTGACTGGGGATAGGAAGAAGGAATTGACTGCAAAAGGTTACAAGGCAACTTTTTTTTTTTTTTTGAGTTGGAGTCTCACTCTGTCGCCCAAACTGGAGTGCAGTGGCCTCTCCCGGCCACCACAGCCTCGACCTGCTGAGCTCTGGCGATCCTTCCGCCTCAGCCTTCCAAGTAGCTGGAACTACAGGCGTGCGATACCACACCTGGCTAATTTTTTTATTTATTGTAGAGATGAGGTCTCACCAGGTTGCCCAGGCGGGTCTCGAACCCGTGGGCTCAGGCAATTCACTCACCTCAGCCTCCCAAGGCACGGGATTACAGGCTGAGCCACCGAACCCGGCTATAAGGCAACTTTTATAGATGATGGAAATATTCTAATATCTTGATTGTGATGGTGGTTATGACTATAATATTTGTCAACACACATTACTTAAAAAGGGCGAATCTTACTTTTTTGTAAATTGTACCTCATTAAATCTGACTCTCCCAAAAGTTATGGTATGCTCAATGGGTCCTCAACAAATAGTAATTTGATAGATTAATATCACTACCTGGTAGCCACTAGCTCATTGTATTGGAGTACTTAGTTGCAAGCAATGAGAACTGACTTTGGTTGATTTTAACAGGAGAGAACTTTATTGAAATGACATTGGATAGCTCAGAACATTTATAGGAAGGGTGCAGACGCAGGCTTGGAAAATGGATAACAACAAGGGAGACTAGGGAGCACCCATGACCCGGAAAAACACTACAGAGCCAATCTGGAGAGGACACAGCTGCCTCCACCTCTAAACATCTAAATGGATGCTGCAGTTAGCCCCACTGTCACCAGGGCCCTAAAAACTAGGCACCAATGCTGCACTGCTGTGATGTCTACCCTTGTGCTCTTCATATTGGTGCTGCAACTATCTCAGTTGCCTCTGCTGACTAACCAGAATGTATTATTCTCCTTGGTTCCTGATTTTTACTGTCACAGCTCAGAGTCAAAGGCCAGGGTAGGAGTGTCTGATTGGTCAAGCCCAAGTCATATACTCTATCCTAACTGCAAAGGAGGCTGGGAAAGTGAGTATCTGGTATTTTCAGTTTCTATAGTGTCTCCCACTAATACTTACAGAGTATAGAAGACAGTTCACATGTTGGGCAGGAAAAAAAATCCAGACCTGGTGTGGTGACTCACAACTGTAATCCCAACACATTGAGAGGCCAAGGCAGGATGATTGCTTGAGCCCAGGAATTTGAGACCAGTCTGGGCAACACAGAGAGAACTTGTCTCTATGAAAAAATTTAAAAATTAGCTGGGCATGGTGGTGCATGCTGTAGTCCCAGCTACTTGGGAGACTGAGGCAGAAGGATTGCCTGAGCTCAGGTGGTTGAGCCTGCAGTAAGCCGTGATTGTACCACTGAACTGCAGCCTGGGTGACATTGAGACCCTGACTGAAAAAAAATCCATTATATCTGTGTGTCCATAAAAATGTTTTTTGTTTTTTTTTTTTTGAGTTGGATTCTCACTCTGTCGCCCAGACTGGAGTGCAGTGGCCGCTCCCGGCCACCACAGCCTTGCCTGCTGGGTTCCGGCAATCCTTCCGTCTCAGCCTTCCGAGTAGCTGGAATTACAGGCATGCGCTACCACGCCCGGCTGATTTTTTGTAGAGATGAGATGACTCGCTGCCCAGGGGGGTCTCGAACCCCTGGGCTCAGGCAATTCACTCACCTCAGCCTCCCAAAGGCGCGGGATTACAGGCTGAGCCACTGAGCCCGGCTTCATAAAAATGTTTTAAAATGTACTTTCTATGGCCCTTGCTAGTAGATAGACTAGTATCCTTTTAATTTTTATTATTGTATGATGCTATTTGTGAGTATGTCACAGTCCATTTTTATATGTGATCTCTGATCTTTAGGCTGATTTTATTTTGAAGAATAGTCCTTCATCTGCAAAAAAATGACCAGTAAAGTGTGCTATGAACATGATAAGTAGTCAGTAAATGTTAAATAAATCCATAAAAGTTGGAAATACTGTATTTTTTAATAATTCAAAAAATGTACTTAAAATACAAAAATGATACACTAGAAGGAGGTACCATGATCAAGTAGGAGGAATTTCAGATTAGATTGTCCCTGGGAAATGCATTGGTAGACTATCTTATCAAGAAGTCAAATGAGTCTTACCTTGTTGGCATCTGCTGAGATGACCATATTCTCTAGTAAGTAAGGACATTCAGGGAAACCAAAGAAAACATGATGAAGAATAGACGTTGTCTGGAAGGAACTGAGGCTGCAGAAATAGAAGGAAAGATGGGAGGACAGTGAGGAACAGGAAGGAACAGGTAGGGATTGGAAGAGAGAAGCCTCTTGTTGTTTGTTTCATTTGTCTCACTTTCCTAAGAACTGGTGCTGAGATTAAGAAGCAGCATAAAAAGGTGCTCAAGTTTGAAAGACTTCCTTTTGCTAGTTAGTGCAAAGGCAGAGACAGAGAATGTTAAGTTAAACATTGATGATGATGTCTGTCAACATTTAGTTTGGCTCATATGAAATGAAGTGGAGGCATTTGACTAGACATTTAGCATCTCTATTCAGTGGCACACTCTCCCCATGCAGCAAGAAAAGTGTCCATATTAAAAATCTTGGAGCAGAGTAAAGAGAGGGAGACAGGAGCTTTTTACTCTTACTTGAGACCCTGTAGTTGTTATTCACTAGGCATTCACTTTCTTCTTTTGAGTTCTGGGAGAATGAATACTTGGGTGTTTTGCTTCATTCAGATTTAGTTAGCAGTCTAATTATCAAATAGTAGAATATCCATATGCCCTGAAACCAGATTCTTAGTAGCTCAGTTTTTGCTAGTCATAGGAGGATGATAAATAAGTAATAGGACTATAGAGCAGTTAGCAAATTGATATTAAGTGACCAAAAACATAATGTAATGAGTCTGTTAAAGCTAAAGAAGTGCATCATGACCACAACCATTATTTATTCTCAATCATTCAAAAAGTATTCGAATTCCCAACCCCTCTGCTTCAGATATTTCTCATGTACATGGAATACAACAGAGAAAGTAGAGAGATCTATTTCCTACCCTTGAAGAGTTCAGTTTGGGTTTTACCCAATTTTCTTCCCCTTTCTGTTGCATACCCTGTTCTCTCATAGCCAGAGCTTTCTTGCTACCCCATTACAGCAGTTCTACTAACTAGCTCAGTGGAAGAGCTTCCACCCTTACCCTCTTCCTTAATTTCCCTCAGAACTACTCTTAGTATTATTAATGATCAGCTTGTTTTACACCACCAATAAGCATATATTGCTTAGTTTTGTTGTTTTTTTGGCAACAGAAGAAGAAGGTGTTTATTTGTTAATCTGAATGAATCTGTAAATGATACAATGTTTATTAATATGAAAGAAAAACTTTGAGTCAGGGCAGGCTTTTCTTAATTTATACCGTTAGCATATTGTACCTATTTATTTATTTAAAAGCTCTAGGAGCCTGTAATCCCGCGCCTTTGGAAGGCTGAGGTGAGTGGATTGCCTGAGCCCGCGGGTTCGAAACTCGCCTGGGCAACTTGGCGAGACCTCATCTCTACAATAAATCAAAAAATTAGCCGGGTGTGGTAGCGTGCGCCTGTAGTTCCAGCTACTTGGAAGGCTGTGGTGGAAGGATCGCCGGAGCCCAGCAGGTGGAGGCTGCGGTGGCCGGGAGCGGCCACTGCACTTCAGTCTGGGTGACAGAATGAGACTCCAACTCAAAAAAAATAAAAAAAATAAAATAAAATAAAATAAAAGCTCTAGGAGAAAGAAGGAAAAGAAAGAAGTCTGAGGTTCTAATAACCCTTTAAGGAAGTGTGTCTACCTAAAAATTCTAGGACAGAATTGCAGAACATAAGGCTCATAAAGGTGACAGACAGTTCAGTACAAAAGCAGAGAAAGAAGTCTTTCAGTTGAATCCCATTGCCTGTGAAAATAATCACTTTAGTGAAGAGTTTGTGGAAGGACAGGAAGATATGGCGTAATAAGAGGTTGTTTTGGAACTTGGGACAGTTAGATGCAGACAGAGGTGGATGAGGTCAGTCTCATCTCTGATGGAAGGAGAAATTGGTCACCATATGCTATCCCACTGCATTCCTGGAAATTACCAATAATAATAATTCTTACAAATCATTCATTATTTGTTTAATCACCATGCATCGTGACAAATTACACATTGAAAATGTTTCAAATGATTGTTGGGATCGGGAGCTCTCAGGGTCCTGTGGCCATAGTCAAATTACCATTTCAATAAACTGTGCTTTATACTCAGATATATAGCCAGGACATTTTGGGAACACTTGGCTCAGGATAAGCATGGTTGGTTACTTTCTGGAGGAAGTAACAGTTGAATCTTCTTGAATGATAACTAGGAGTTGGTTAGGCATGGAAATTGGAAATCTGAGGGACATTATGGGTAGAAGGAACAGTTTGAGCAGAAAGAGGCTTCTCTGTCTGCATTTATTGCTAACTTAGGGAGATAAGCATCCATCCATGAAAAAGGAGATATAAAACAATACACTTGGTCCTGCTGACAAAGAGCACATAGTTCACTTATTGGAGGTGCATTTATTCTTTTGTGCTATGAGGGTGCCATTTAGTGAATTACCTGCCTCTTCTGTTGTACAATATGGTGTGTTAGTAGCTTGATAAAATGAATGCATCCCCCAACAAGTGAGCAATTTTACTTTCTTATAAAATCAGGGCTACTAAAGTTGCTGTACATTCTTTCAGCTGGCTATGTAAGGTTTATACAAATGTTTTAAACAAAAATCTAAACAGAATTTTATGGACAAGGAATCTTCAAATAAAATACTTAGACATTGCTAGATGTCATCATAAAAATGTGATTACTTGGAATTATGGGCTTAATGCTTAGAATTACCTTGAAAAGTTTTGTTCAAACCTAGTGTCCAACAATAGGTGATTGGTTGAATAAATGATGGCATATAATCAAATACTATTCAGCTTTAAACACGAAGTTACAGAAGAATGTTATGATATAGAAAGATGCTTACCATATTGTTAAAGGTAAAAGAGCAGTCTACAAACAGTATGGTTTCGCTTTTGCTAAAATGTTTATTAACTGGTAAGCTGTTGGTTTCAGCAGCCCAGGAGAATAAAAGAAGTTCCATTTACATTCTTGAAATGATGGTAACTCATCCTGCTTCTCTCCCCCGCCCCCCACCTTTCAGATTCTATTGTATCCCATAAAACTCCCCCAGTTATTCCGGTGAGAACTAAATGTCAGCAGTGACCACCTTGAAGAGCCAACTGTGATTCCTTTTTGGCTCACTCTTGATGATGAATGCTATCCTTGATAAGCCTTACAGAAGGAACTGCTGAGAACCTCAGGATCTTGCCAGAGGAGCTATCACCTGAGTCTGTCAAAGCCCCTAATTTTCAGGGTGGCAGACAGTGCTAGATTATGTTCAAAGATGAAAAAAACAACTTTCTCCTCTGATCTTGACTGTTCTTTGTTGCCAGGGCCTTGAAACAACACAAAATCCACAGATACACTCAGGAAATCAAGCAAGTCATCTTACTGCTGGTCTTCATCCTTTATCCACAAAGGTCCAAACTTGTCAGTTCAGAACAGAAATCTTTATGCTCCCTGCTCTAACCTGATGCTTCTCCTGTTTTTATTCTCTGGGTGACTGGCATCATCATCTGCCAGATTGCTCAAGGCACAAACCTGAGATGCATTTTAGACTCCTCCCATTTCTTCACATTTAGGCTCTAAGTCCACTTCATTCTTCTTTCTTGCTATCTTGGAAAGCTATTCATTCTTTTTGTCTCCACTGTCTCTCAGACCATTATTTCTTATCTGAAGTATATTAATAACCTCCTAATGAGTCTGTTAATGCAACTTTCAGTCTTTCTTCTCATCTGGTTTAGCCTCCATGCAAAGTATTTCATGCTGGTTTGCATTCCATGCTGGCTTGGCATGAAATACAAAGTCCTTTCTTGTCCAGTCCTGATGCATCTCAATCCTTTCTCTTGCCACTCAGTCTTCTCCACAGATACCTTATGTGGTGTTTACGCCATCCTAGACATCTGTGTTTTTGTGTGATAAAATATACATAAAATTTATCATTTTTAAGTGTACAATTCAGTGTCATTCAGTACATTCACAATGTAGTGAAACCATCACCACTCTCTATTTCCAGGACACTTTCATCATCCCAAACAGAATATCTGTTTTTACATGCTACTTCATCTAAACAGAATGCCCTATCCCTCTACTCCCACCCCTGGTCTTCCTAAGGATCTCTCCAGACCACCTTGTCTGAGAAGCTTTTCCCAATCTTTTCGGACTTAAGCTAGGTGATTTTTTTTTCCTTTTTGTCCTCCATAGCTGCTCTGCTCTGGGCATACTCCTATCATGACATCCATGATACTGTGCTTGTAGGTTTATGTGGCTCTCTTTCCACTAGACTTTGAGATCTTTGAATGAAGAGTCTGCCTGAGTCTTTTATCTCTGCATCCTTAGCTTCTGGCATTGTACCTGTTGTGAATAAATGATTGAACTCAGCTTTCTATCAGCTATGCAAACTAGCACTTGCTCACATGCTAGCTTTGAATGAAAATCAGGTAGCAGTTCTGCAAGAAATTCCATAAATATAGGCTCTTTCCTTTTTCCGTTAGATATTCATGGAAATTTGTGTTTGAGGGCTGCCTTGAGTATGTAATTTTTCAGGCAGTTGCATAGAATCTTCTATGTTCATAATTTCAGGAGTTTAGAGTAACTAGGGGAGGGAACAAGGATTAGGGAAAATAAAAATTTTATAGAATGCTGAAAGTATATGTGGTCTTAAGTATCCAGAACAGTCAATTTCTAAGACTGCTTTGTTTGTTAGGTTATAAGATACAAAAGAAAGAAAGAAATGGAAGTCTTATTATTTTATACTATTAGGTAGAAAATCAGTGAAAAGACATTGGAATGAGTCAAGGTACTAGGCAGGGCCTAAAGACACAATTTTTTTCCCCTCTTCTTGAGAAGAGGAAAAGAGATGGGAACAATTCTCATAAGTAGAATGCTACTAATTACTCACAGTAAGTAGAATGCTACTAATTACTCACAGTAGTAGTTCAGCATTTCATTTCTGGTTATACATCGTCCTGGTATGAGATGCTGAATTTGCCAAAAGGATTGGGACAGAGCTCTAAATTCCTAGAATAAAAATTAGATATGTGGCCTATCATCCATGAACTTTTATTTCACTTTTTTTGCCTTAAATAGAGTGAAGTAAAATCCTAAACATACTATTTAAAATCCAGTTCAGCCAGCTGCTCAACTAGAAAGGTCAATCTTCATCACTCCATTTACAATGAACAAACATATTTGTGGCAGCAAGAGAAGAGATCTGAATCAAGGGGAAAAAATGTAGTCCAGTAATGTGATTCAATTGTCTGATCAGGCATATGACTTGAACATAATTTGAAGGGTCCTTGAGGTTTCTTTTTTAAAAGTTAGAAATCAGAAATTTGCAATTGACAGAACATGAGTCATGCAGATCTGATTGAAATTCCTGGATTTTCTTTTTTTTCCCAACTCCTGAATTCTTTCATTTTCTTTTTTATTTGGAGTCTAGTGAAGAAAGGAAGTGAGAATAATTTAAAGTGAAATTTGATTGAACATTTGCATATTAGCATAAAGCTAGCGGTATTTTGGATTTACAATTTATGATACAAATGACTTGGCAATAGTTGTTTTTCACACAACAGATTTAAAACAAGTAATATCATTGCTTAGATTTTTTAGAAACCAAAATACTGATAAAACAACTTGATTGCAATTAAAAAATGCAATTTAAGATCTTAGGTTAGTTAATTCCATGGTAATTATTTATTTACTTATTTATTTATTTTTGAGTTGGAGTCTCACTCTGTCACCCAGACTAGAATGCAATAGCCACTCCCAGCCACTGCAGCCTCGACCTGCTGGGCTCCGGCAATCCTTCTGCCTCAGCCTTCCAAGTAGTGGAACTACAGGCGCGCACTACCATGCCCGGCTAATTTTTGATTTATTGTAGAGATGAGGTCTCACCAAGTTCCCCAGGTGGGTCTCGAACCCGCAGGCTCAGGCAATCCACTCACCTCGGCCTCCCAAAGTGCTGGGATTACAGGCTAAGCCACTGAGCCTGGCCAATTCCATGGTAATTTAGGGCCATTTTGTGCATTGATGTAACTGAATGTCATTTCACCACCCCCACCATATGTCATTTAAAAAGTTAAAGTAGCTCAAAAGAAGTTTGTTCAACATGGGTCTTCTTTTCTGGCATGCTCAGCAGAAGCGTTTAGTTTAAGAACATTCTTATTTATTTATTTATTTATTGAAATTGGAGTCACATCATTGCCAGGCTGCAGTGCAGTGGCACTCTCATGGCCACCCCAGTGTCGATCTGCTGGGCTCCGGTGATTCTTCTGCCTCAGCCCTCCAAATAGCCGGCACTATAGGCGCACACTACCATGCCTGGGTCATTATTTATTTATTTATTTATTTATTTATTGATTGATTGATTGTAGAGATGAGGTTTCACCATGTTGCCCAGGCTGGTCTCAAACCCACAGGCTCAGGCAATCCTCTTGCCTCAGCCTCCCAAAGTGCTGGGATTACAGGCTTGCACCACTACACCTGGCTAACATTCATATTTTATGAACAAAGCAGATGTTGTAATTTTGTTGATTTATCTGTCTAAAATTATGTATAGTTCAGAGGAAAATAGGTTTAAAATTTTTTATTTTATTTTAAAGTTGTGGAATACAAGTCAGGATTGCATATAAAAGTGGCTTAGGTACAGGTGATATTTTGGGCCTCCCATTGAACCTGATTGCCTGGATTAGGATCAGGCAGTCTTATTGATGTTATATGCTCCCCTCCTCCTCTGGCAGTGTCCCACTACTGCCAGTCTCTTTTTTTGTAATATTATGATAGTTGTTCAGGGCCCACTTATGAGTGAGACCATGTAGTACTCCATTCTTTGTTTCTGTGATAGATCACTGAGTATGATAGACTCCAAATCCATCTAAGTTGCTGTGAAGTCCATACTTTTGTCCTTCTTTATGGCTGCATGATACTCCTTCATGTATATGTACCATTTTTTTTTTTTTCCAATCCAGTTTCCATGGGTGGCGGGGTTGGTTCCATGTTTTGCTATTGTGTATTGTGAATGGTGCTGCAATAAGCATGCGTGTGCTGGTATCTTTTTTTTTATAGAATGATTTGAATTTCTCTGGGTATAGTCCCAGAAGGAGGATTGCTGGGTTGTATGGAAGGTCAATTTCTGGTTCTTTTAGAAATTGCCACACTGTTTTTCACAGAGGTTGAATTAGTTTGTGCTCCCACTAACAGTGTAGAAGTGTTTCCTTTTCTCCATATCCTCGCCAGCATCTATTGTTTTTTGTTTTATTAACGATGGCCATTCTTACTGGAGTTAGGTGGTATCTTAGTGTGGTTTTAATTTGCATTTCTCTGCTGATTAGTGAGGCTGAGCATTTTTTCATGTGTCTGTTGGCTGCTCATATATCTTCTTTTGAGTAGTGTCTGTTCATGTCTTTTGCCCATTTTTTATTGGGATTGTTTGGTTTTTTTCCTTTTGGCACATTTGAGTTCCTTGTAGATTCTGGATGTTAGGCCTTTGTCAGATATACATTTGGCAATATCTTTTCTCATTCTATGGGCTGTCTCCCCACTCTTCTGATGTTTTCTTTTACTTCACAGAAGCTTTTCAGTTTGATGAGGTCCCACTTGTCTATATTACCTCTTATGGCATCTATTCTTGATTTAAAACCCTTGAACACCTGGGTAACATACCTTAAAATAGTAAAAGGTATCTATGATAAACCCACAGCCAGTATATTATTAAGTGGACTTAAATTGGAAGCATTTCCCCGGAAACTGGAATAAGACAAGGCAACCCACTCTCACCCCTCCTGTTCAACATTATGTTGGAAGGTCTAGCTAGAGGAGGAAAGAGAAGGAAATTAGGGTATCCAAATAGGAAAAGAGGAAGGTAAGCTCTTTGCGGATGATATCCTATACCTGAAAAATCCTGGGAATCTGTCAAAAACTTCCTTGCACTGATAAAGAACTTTGGGAAAGTCTCAGAGAATAAAGTCAACGTGCAAAAGAGAGTCGCATTTTTATATACACCAACAACAAAAAGGAAGAGACCCAAATAAAAAGTACAATCCCATTCACAATAACCACATGCACAGAAAAAATGAAATACCTTGGTGTCTTTCTAACCAGAGAAGTGAAAGACCTTTATAACGAAAACTACAAAATACTTCTCAAAGAAATCAGAGAAGACACAAAGGGAAAAATATTCCATGCTCATGGATTGGCAGAGTCATCATTGTTAAGATGTCCGTCCTACCCAAGGCAACCTACAGCTTCACTGCAAAACCAATTAAATTACCAACATCATTCTTCACAGACCTGGAAACAATAATACAGAAATTCATATGGAAACAAAAATGACCACAAACAGCCAAAACAGTCCTCAGCAAAAGAAACAAAGTGGGAGGTATCACACTCCCAGCCTTTAAACTTTATTATAGGGCTACAATAATCAAAACAGCCTGGTATTGGTACAAGAATAGGCATATAGATCAATGGAACAGAATAGTGATTCTGGAAGCAAAACCTCAATTTCTTAACCAACTCATCTTTAACAAAGTCTCCACCAGCAACCACTGGGGAGAGGAGAACCTATTCAGTAAATGGTGTTGGGAAAACTGGCTGACCACATGCAGAAGAAT
Source organism: Carlito syrichta (assembly GCF_000164805.1). Classification (NCBI taxonomy): domain Eukaryota; kingdom Metazoa; phylum Chordata; class Mammalia; order Primates; family Tarsiidae; genus Carlito; species Carlito syrichta. Next base: position 66,581 of record NW_007256245.1, on the reverse strand, counting down.
GAAACAGGACCCCTAATTACCACCATACACAGAAGTGAACTCCAAATGTAACAAAGACCTAAACGTAGAACCTCAAACTATAAGCATCTTAGAAAACTCAGGAAAACTCACCCATATGGAAATTGGAATAGGTGATCAATTCCTGATCAAAACCCCAGATGCCCATGCCATAGTAAAATAGTTTTCAAGAAAGCATGTGGGCTGGGCATGGTGGTTTGAGCCTATAATCCCAGCAATTTGGGAGGCTGAGATGAGAGGATTACCTGAGCCCAGGGGTTTGAGAATAGTCTGGGCAACTTGGTGAGATCATGTCTGTACAATAAATAATAATTTTTAAAAAATAGCTGGACATGGTAGCGCACGCCTATAGTTCCAGCTACTTGGAAGGTAGAGGCAGAGGGATCGCCTGAGCCCAGCAGGTTGACACTAGGGTGATCGTGAGCATGTCACTGCACTCCATCCAGCCTGGGTGACTGAGTGAGACTCCAACTCAAAAAAAAAAAAAAAAAAAGCATGTGAATACTGCTACCTGCGGAGTACTATACTACATACTACATGGTGCTAATAATATAGACATCTATTGGGCATTTTGTATACTCAAATAACCTACAGTTATTTAAAGAGGACTAATTCTGAAGGCCCATCTCCTAAAGTGAAAGAACCTTATAGGTAGATCACATATAAAATATTGCCTGCATTCTTTTTCGATTTAAATAAATACATTTTAAAAAATGAAAAAGATTTTGCCTGCATTGATACTGATTTATTATTCTTGAGCATTTGGTCAGTGGAGAAAACTTTTGAAGGTAAGTTTTGACGCAAACTATGCTCTTTAAAAGGGTTGAGAATGGGAACGTATGAAGAATGAAGGAGGCTTTATTCAGAAACCTAGGAGTTAAACATATCTGAAGGGGTCTGGAATTCAGCTCTCATAAAAATAACACATGTAAAAATTATTGTATGTGTTTAATATGATGAAGTTTTCATAATGACTTTTTATTTGAGAAATTGACATTATTTTTAATAACATAGCAAAAGGATATAGAATGAAAAATTGATCTCTGTCCCATCCCTGACCACCAGTTCCCAGCTTGGCAACTATTATTTTTTTTGAGTTGAGGTCTCATACTGTTGCCCAGACTGGAGTGGCTTGATCACGGCTCACTGCAACCTTGATTGCCTGGGCTCAGGTGATCCTTCCATTTCAGCATCCAGAGTTGCTGGACTACAGGCATATGCCACCAGGCCCAGCTAATTTTTTTATTTTTTTGTAGAGACAAAGATGAGGTTTTGCTATGTTGCCCAGGCTGGTCTCCTACTCCTGTCTACCTTAGCCTCCCAAAGTGCTGGAATTATGGACTTAAGCCACCACACCCAGCCATAGCTGCTGTTAACTAGTTTCTTATGTATATCTAGAAGGGGTAATTTATTTATTTATTTTTGACATGGGGTCTCTTTATGTTCAGGCTGGTCATGAACTCCTGAGCTCAAGTGATCCTCTTATTCAGCTTCCTGAAGGAACTGGGACTTAGTAGAAGGAACAGTTTAAAAGATATATTCCCCCTGTTTAAAAGGGTTTCAAATATATAGTGGGTGTAAGTCAAGATGTATATCAAATTCCAATTTCATGCTTCCAGGTGGTAGGGTAGATGGTAGGGTAGAGATGAGATTTAGATTTATAAGCAGCAGCAGCTTACCTAGATCTTACAGGTATTCCTCAACTTTCATAGATTGTGTGTTCCTAGAAGTATATATAAAAGTCAAATGTGTGAATCTCAAGTATTGCACTCAAATGTTTCAAGAGAATTTTTCTTTAATTATTTTAATTTTAATTTTGAGAAACAGGGTCTCACTCTGTTGCCCAGGCTGGAGTGCAGTGGCATGATCATAGCTTACTGTAGCCCTGAATTCCTGAGCTTAAAGTGATCTTCCCATGTAGCTAGGACTACAGGTGTGTGCCACCATGTCTGGCTAATTTATTATTATTTTTTTGTAGTGATGAGGTCTTGCTGTATTGTCCAGGCTCGTCTTGAACTCCTGGTCTCAAGCGATCCTCCCATCTTGACCTCCCAAAGTGCTAGGATTACAGGTGTGAGCCACTGTGTCAAACCTTGAGAGAAAATTAGAGTGCTGAAAGCTACTACAAAATCCTGAACTTTGCCTTATTGTTTAAAAGCACAATGTGTTTTGTTTTGTTTTTGTTTTTTGAGTCGAGATCTTACTTTGTTGCCCAGGCTGGAGTGCAGTGGCACAATCACAGCTCACTGCAGCCACAAACTCCTGGCCTCAAGCAATCCTCCTGCCTCAGCCTCCCGAGTAGTTGGGACTGCAGGTGTACATCACCATGCTTGGCTAATTTTTAAAAATATGTTTGTAGAGATGAGATCTTGCAGTGTTGCCTAGGCTGGACTCAAGCAGTCCTCCCGTCTCAGCCTCCCTAAATGCTGGGATTATAGCACCGTGCCTGACCCTAAAGTACAATCTTTGGTGACTTTTATTTATGGTGAAAAAAATTATTTATATATATTACTTTTTATTTTTCACAATTAAGCAGATAATTGACTGACTTCTGTCCATTAAGGCTAAACATTAATCTTTTACAATACACTTAAGCTTTGATCCTTGCCTCAGAGGTTCTACCTTTGAGATACTATGCTGTTTTTCACAACTGTCAGCTCTTTCTCCCCCCATTTCCTCTGCATATTTTATTTTTTATTTTTGAGTCGAGGTCCACCAGGCTGGAGTGCAGTGGCATGATCACAGCTACTGCAGTCTCGACTTGCTGAGCTCAGGCGATCCTTCAAGCTCAGCCTTCCAAGTAGCTGGAACTACAGGTATACGTCACCACACCCAGCTCTTTTTTGTGATTTAATGTAGAGACAAGGTCTCACCGCATTGCCCAGGCAGTCTCAAACCCCCCGGACTCAGGCAATCCCCTAGCCTTGGCATCCCAAAGTATTGGGATTATAGGCGTGGCCCACCATGCCAGGCCTGCACATTTTATTACTCCTTTTTGCACCTAGCCAGTGGTCACTGAAAAATAGATATTTGGGGAGGGATCAAACTTGTGAATGAAATAATTCACCCTTTTGAGACTACAGAAGGTGGTGGTCATGGATGTGGGTTTAGGGATATTTTGAAATTGAGAGGATAATTTCAGGTCAGGGGTTCTTAAACTTATTGACCATGAAACATTTTTAAATGTACAAATTTATTAAATAAATTCTTGAGATATGTAAGTAGTGCTTGGATTAGATTAAAATACAGCAAAACTATTTTACAGAGGAGTTAGTTATTGTAATAAATAGCCAGAATTTGATTCTTCTGCTATCTTTTGAGTCTCAATCCACAAGTAAAAAATTTTATTGAGAACAAAAAGAAACATTTGCAAGATAAACAAAAATACTTTATAGATATTTTTGTTGCAAAATATAACAAAAACATTGAAAATGAAAACAATGTTTTTATATTTCATGCATATCCACTGTTTACTATTAGGAACCATGTTGCTCATGCCAATCTTCATAGCAGGTGTAGCATCAGATCTATTCATTATTTTTTTGCAGCATAAGCCTATTTCAGAAAGAATTTTTTTTCTAACAGAGGGAAGACATGAACTACATTATTTGCAATAATCTGCTTTTGGAGTAGGCAACTCTGAAAATTATAAATTGTTTAAAGTTAGCTCACCTTCCAATTTTTTAGAAGCAAAATGCTGTGATTATTACTTATGTATTGAGGAGTTTTGGCTTTTTACTTGCTTGGGTCATGTATAGATTATGAACTAACCACAGAGCTCTGGGGAACAAGAGTGATATAAATATTTAATATGTAATGAATAAAATATCACAAATATATGCTGAAATAAAATGACAAGATTCATAACATAAACTAGCATTTATTGAACTGGTAATACATGGTCAGTATAACTGTTAGTTGGTAAATACTGTGGGTAAGTCGCAAATCAAACTTTCCTAGCATTGCCAGATATTGTGTACCATTTCTTTTTTCCTCACATTTAAAAAATTAACTTTGAAACTAAAATGTGTAGCACATGTATGTGTAAAGAAAAGTACAAATAATATGGATTCGACTAAGTGCATTATCACAAAATAAACATTCAACCAACTCTACCAGCACCCCATATGCTGCCCTCATGACTCTCCCCTCTTCCTGCAATCACTGTCTTTTTTCTTTCTTTTTTTTTTTTTTAAGTCGGAGTCTCACTCTGTCACCCAGGCTGGAATGCTGTGGCACACTCCTCCTGCTGGGCTCAGTTAATCCTTCTGCCTCAGCCTTCCAAGTAGTTGGAACTACAGGCATGTACCACCACACCCGGTTAATTTTTTGATTTATTGTAGAGATGAGGTCTTGCCAAGTTGCCCAGGCAGGTCTCAAACCCGCGGGCTCCCGCGGGCTCAGTCAGTTCACTCACCTGGCCTCCCAAAGTGCTGGGATTATAGGTGTGAACCATCACGCCCAGCTACCTTTTTTCTTTTATCCAAAGATATTCATTATCATAATTACTAACACTCACAAATTACTTTGGCCTACTTTGGATTATTTTTGTGTGTTTCTTTGCTTAGCATAATATTAGTCCAATTTATCTATGTTATTGTGCATATCAATAGTTCATTTTAATTATTGTGTGGTATTACATTGTGTAAATATACCATAATTATAAAATCCATTTTGTTTTTTTATGGGCTTTTGGGAAGTTTTCAGCTTAAAGCTATTACACATAATGCTATGAGCATTCTTATACATGTTTTTTGATGTGCATATATGGTGGTGTATATATGTCTAGGAATGGAATTGTTGTGTCTTTTTTTTTTTAGTTGAAGTCTCACTGTGTCACCTAGGCTGGAGTGCAGTGGCACACTTAAGGGCCACTGCAGCCTCAACTTGCTGGGCTCAGGCGATTCTTCCGCTTCAGCCTTCCAAGTAGTTGGAACTACAGGCACATGCCACCACTCCTGGCTAATTTTTTTGATTTATTGTAGAGAGAAGGTCTTGCCTAGTTGCCCAGGTTGATCTCGAACCCCCCGCCCCCTGCCCTTGCCTTCGTCTCCCAAAGTACTTGAATTACAGGTGTGAGCACCTGGCACTGTGTCATTCTTATCAATAGAGTATGTATGTTGTACTGCATCCTCACCAATACTTTATTATCTGTCTTTTACATTTTAGTCTTCTGATAGACGTATGATGGTATCTCATTTTGGTGCTAATTTACATTCTTTGATGCCTAATGCAATTTAGCCTCTTTTCATAATTTTTATTTGTGTTTTCTTATTTTTTAAAAAAGTTAAGTTCCTGTTCAAGTACTATTTTTCTTTTTCTTTTGAAAATAGCTTTCTTGATACATAATTCACATCATATAATTCATCCACTTAAGGTATGCAATTCAGTGGCTTTTAATATATTCACAGAGTTGTGCATCTATCACCACAAACAGTTTTTGAAGTATTTTTATTACACAAAAATGAAACCCTGCACCCTTTAGCCATCACCACTTGCTACCTCCTTCTGAGCCCCTTCCAACCACTAATCTACTTTTTGTTCCTATAAATTTGCCTATTCTGAATATTTTATGAATGAAAACATACAATATGAGGTTCTTTGCGACTGTTCAGATAATGAAAGATGTTGTATAGTGGTTTCAGTAAAGGCTTTACGAATGAAGTGTTTCCTGCTTTGCAATGAAAACAGTTCACTAAAGCTTAATTAGCAGTATACACCAAGCAGTTTTCACTCTAAACGTCTTATAAACGTACACTGATTATAAATCATAAATAACTGTTTTACACCAGTGAGAAGGATTAAAAACCAAATTAATCCCAAAGTAAAAACTTCTGTTCCCTAAGTAACCAAACACATAAACAGATGAAGAAGTTAACATGGTAAATAGAGAAAACTAAAAACGTGTACACTATATTGGTTTAGTCTCTCACTCGTTTTTTACATTTTTCCCAATTTTAATTGTATTTTAAAAATTTCATATACCTTAAAATTTAGTGTTAACCATTTTGAAGTGTGCAGTCCAGTGGAATTAAATGCATTCATGATGTTATGCAACCATCACTACCATCCATCTCCATAACACTTTTTGTCTTGTAAAACTGAATCTCTTTACCCATTACATAATAACTCCCCATTTCCCCTAGCCCCTGGCAACATCATTCTAATGTCCATCCATGGTTTTGACAACTCTAGGTACCCCATACGAGTGGAATCATAAAGTATTTGTCTTTTGTGAGTGGCTTATTCACTTAGCATTTTTTCCAGGTTCATTTATGTTGTATCATATGTCAGAATTTCTTTTATTTTTAAGGCTGTATAATCTTCCTTTGTATGTATATGCCACATTTTGCTTATCTATTCATCTATTGATGGACATTTAGGTTGCTTCTACAAGTTAGCTATTGTCCATAATGCTGTTATGAACATGGGTGTGTAAATATCTCTGTGAGACTCTGTGTTCAATGGTTTTGAGTATATATCCAGAATTTCTGTATCATATGGTAATTTTCAGTTTTTTCAAGGAATGGCAATAGTACTTTCTACAGTGGTTGTACCATTTTATATTCTCTTGCTCTCTTTTTTTTTTTTTTTGAGTTGGAATCTCACTCTGTCACTCAGACTGGAGTGCAGTGGCCCAATCATGGCTCGCTGCAGCCTTGAACTCTTGGGCTCAAGCGATCCTCCCACCTCAGTCTCCCAAAATTCTGGGATTACAGGCATGCGCCACTGTGCCCAGCTCATTTTATATTCTCACCAACAGTTCATAATGGTTCCCTTTTTCTCTTTTCTTGATAGTAGCAATCTTGAGGGTGTAAGGCAGTATCTCCTTGTAGTTTTAATTTTTATTTCACTAATGATTAGTAAAGGTGAACATCTTTTCAAGTGCTTCTTGGCAATTTGTATCTCTTTTGAAAAATGTCTATTCAAGTCCTTTGCCCATTTTTTGATTGAGTTATTTGGGTTTTTTGTTAAGTTTTACGAGTTCTCTATATATTCTGGATATTCCTTATCAGATATATGATTTGCAAGTATTTTCTCCCATTTTGTGTGTTGCCTTTTTACTCTGTTGATAGTGTCTTTTGATGCACAAGTTTGAAAAATTGTCATGAAATCCAAATTTTTTGTTGCTTGTGCCTTTGGTTTCAAATCTAAAAATCATTGCCAAATCCAGGGTTGTGAAGCTTTTGCTTATGTTTTGTTCTAAGAACTTTATAGTTTTAGGTCTTATATTTGGGTTTTTGATTCATTTTGAGTTAATATTTTATATGTGATGTTTGGTAAGGATTTAACTTCATTCTTTTGCATGTGTATATCCAGTTTTCCTAGCACTATTTTTTTTTTTTTTGAATTGGGGTCTCACTTTGTCACCTAGGCAAGAAGGCAGTGGCATGATCACAATGACCAAGGCTCATGGCAGCCTCAACCTCCTGGGCTCAGGTGATCCTTCCACCTCATCCTCCTGAGTGACTGGGGCTACATGTGAGTGCTACCATGCCCAGCTAATTTTTTTATTTTTTTTTTAATAGAACAAGGTTTTCCTATGCCGCTCAGACTGGTCTTGAACTCTTGGGCCCAAGCAATCTGCCTGCTTCGGACTCCTAAAGTGCTGGAATTACAGACATGAGCCATTGCACCCGGGCCTCCTAGCACTATCTGTTAAAGAGAATGTTCTATCTCTGTTGAATCGTCTTGTTTAATCATATAAAGATTTATTTTGGGGCTCTCTATTCCATTGGTCTATGTGTTTGTCTTTATACCAGTATCACCTATTTGATTACTATAGTCTTGCAGTGAGTTTTGAAATAAGGATGTATAAGTCCTCTAGCTTTGTTTTTCTTGTTCAAGATTGTTTTGACTATATGGGGTCTCTTGAGATTCCATGATGCTTTTAAGATGTGTGTTTCTATTTCTTAAAAGTCATGGGAATTTTGATTGGGGATTGCATTAAATCTGCTTTGGGTAATATTGGTATTTTAATAATAAGTATTCTAATCCATGAACATGGGCTATGTTTCCATTTATTTGAGTCTTCTTTTATTTATTTTAGCTCTCTTTTGTAATTTTCATTGCATAAGCCTTTTACCTCCTTGAGTAAATTAATTCCTTAGCATTTTATTCTTTTTGGTGCAATTACATATTTAATTGTTTTTGTAATTTCATTTGCATATTGTTATTTGTTAGTATATGTATGTTATTTGTTAGTATGTAGAAACCCAACTGTTTTTAGTGTGTGTTGATTTTGTATTCTGCCACTTTGCTGAATTCATTTATTAGTTCTAACAGTTTTTTTGTGTGAATTCTTTGGGATTTTCTACATATGTCATCTGCAAACAGAAATAATTTTACTTCTTCCTTTCCAAGTTATATGTCTTTTATTTCTTTTTTTTGCCTAATTGCTATGGCAGGAACTTTTAGTACTATGTTGAATAGCAATGGTAAAAGCAGCCTCCTTGTCTTGTTCCTAATCTTAGAGAAAAAGGTTTAATTTTTTTTTTTTTTTTTTTTTTGAGTTGGAGTCTCACTCTGTCGCCCAGACTGGAGTGCAATGGCCATTTCTGGCCACTGCAGCCTCGACCTGCTGGGCTCCAATGATCCTTCTGCCTCAGCCTTCCAAGTAGCTGGAATTACAGGCATGCGCTACCATGCCCGGCTGATTTTTTTATTTATTGTAGAGATGTGATCTCGCTGCCCGGGCGGATGTCGAACCTGCGGGCTCAGGCAATCCACTCACCTCAGCCTCCCAAAGGCGCGGGATTACAGGCTGAGCCACCGAGCCCGGCTAAAAAGGTTTAATGTTTTCATGATTGTGTATGATGTTTGCTGTGGGCTTTTCATATATGGCTTTCATTATGTTGAGGCAATTTCCTTCTAGTCCTAGTTTGTTGAGTGGTTTTATCATGAAAGGGTGTTGATTGCTGTCAAATGCTTTTTCTGCATCAATTGAGATGATCATGTGTTTTTTTTTCTTGCTCCATTCTGTTAATCTGATGTATTACATTGATTGTTTTTTGAGGTGAATTATTTACATTCCTTTCTCACTTCTTTTTGTATTTTATAGCTAATTTCTTTGTGGTTATAAGGAGCACATGTAATATTCTAGGGTGATAACACTCTAATTTGAAGTTTTACCAGTTTAACTTTAATAATTTGCAAAAGCTCTGCTTCTTTTCAGCTTTGCCCCCATTCCTTTTGATTGTTGATATTGTAAAATTGTATCCTTAAACACTGTATGCATGAAAACTAATAACTCTTTTAAATGCATTAATCTCTTAAATTATGTAGAAAACAAAATGAGGAGTTACAAACCAAAGTTATAATAATGTTAGCTTTTAGACTAATAATAATAATAATAATTATTATTATTAGTCTAAAAGCTAACATCATCATTATTATTATTATTATTATTATTATTATTATTATTATTTTGAGTTGGAGTCTCACTCTGTCGCCCAGACTGGAGTGTAGTAGCACACTCCTGGCCACCACAACCTCAACCTGCTGGGCTCTGTGATTCCTCTGCCTCAGCCTTTTAAGTAGCCAGAACTACAAGTGCGCACTACCTTGCCTGGCTAATTTTTTATTTATTGTAGAGACGAGGTCTCACCAAGTTGCCTGGGTGGGTCACGAACCTGCATAATTATTTTTTAAAAAATGTTTAAGTCTCTTAAGTCATATAGAAGACAAAAAGTAGAGCTACAATAATACTAACTTTTTTTTTTTTTTTTTTAGAAAGCAGGATTTATTAAGAGGACAAAAAAGCTCCCACAGTGGGAGGGGACCCAAAGGGATTGCCCAATACTAGCTTTTAAAATGGCCCATGTATTTACAGATATACCTTGGTGATATTGTGAATTTGGTTCCAGACCACTGCAATAAAGCAAATATTGCAGTAAAGCAGACTACACAAATTTTTTTGGCTTCCCAGTTCATAAAAAAGTTATGCTTACACTATAGTGTAATGTAAGTGTGCAATAGCATTATGTCTAAAAAAAGTATACCGTAATTTAAAATTGTATTGCTAAAAAATGCTTACAAAGAGACACAAAATGAGCATATGCTGGTGGAAAAATGGTGCTGATAGATTTGCTCAATACTTGGTTGCCATAAACCTTCAATTTATGAAAAGTACAATATCTGTGAAGCACAATCAAGCAAAGCACAATAAAATGAGGTGTACCTGCACCTTTATTTAGATATTTATTTTTCATAGTATTTTGAGTTACTTACTGTCTCTGTTTTTTTGAATTATTGTCTAGGGCCTTTCATTTTAACTTTCAGGATTTCCCTGAACATTTCTTGTAGGGCAGTTCCTTATAGTAGCAAACATTCTTACTTTTTATTTACCTGGGAATTTCTTAATTTCTTTCTCACTTTTTTTTTGAGTTGGGTCTCACTCTGTCACCCAGACTGGAGTGCAGTGGCCACTCCCGGTCACTGCAGCCTCGACCTGCTGGGCTCCGGTGATCCTTCCACCTCAGCCTTCCAAGTAACTGGAATTACAGGTGCGTGCTACCATGTCTGGCTTATTTTTTGATTTATTGTAGAGATGAGGTCTCGCCAAGTTGCCCAGGCAGGTCTCGAACCCACGGGCTCAGGCAATCCACTCACCTCAGCCTCCCAAAGTGTGGGATTACAGGCTGAGCCACAGAGCCTGGCTTCGTTCTCATTTTTGAATGTAGTTTGCCAGACATAGGATTCTTGGTTGACAGTTATTTTTTTCTTTTAGCACTTTGAATATATCAGCTTACTGCCTTCTGGCCTGCAGAGTTTCTAATGAGAAGCCTCCTAATAATCTTATTGAGGATTCTTTGTTTGTGACTTGAAAGGAGGGACCCCAAGAAACCTAAATAAATTTAGTTCACATTTTGCCTCAGCATAACCATTTTTGCTTAGACTGACAAGCCTTGAATCTACCACAGGTTGGACATAGATAGATACATTTCCAATGGGTAGGTTTTGTAGGTTTTAGGAAGCATTCAGACATTTTTACTGCAGGCCAAGCTGGCAGCCTACCCCACCCCCTTGGCAAATCTCCATCAGATACAAGACAAGGACAGCCCAACCTTTCAATTCATGGTTTAGCATAATCTCTAAGAAACTTTCAAGTTCCTCCTGGAAGGTGGAAGTTCGAAGATCACCCCTTAGCTGACTGAAGCCATAGAAATGATAATAAGACCACCTTTTTGCTAAGGAGCTTGTGGATTAGAATGGCGTTTGTGGATTAGAAAGGAGCTTGTGGGTTAGACAGATCTCTTGCAGGAAAAACCCCCTCCCCTTGCCTCCTCCCATCTAGCCTACCACCTGAGGTCATGAGATGCTAATATCTGGCCATGTCAAGATCTAAGACTCCTGTGGCTGCAATCAACATCAAAGACCTGCATCCCTGGACATTCCTTTTGGCCCAGACCCCTCTGGGCCCAAACCCCCTCTTACTCCAAAGGCTCTTAAATATACCCAGTTATTGGCCCTTCTATGCTACACTTGCCTCTGAGTGTTGGCCCCCTTTCCAATCTGTGAAAGGTAAATAATAAACTTTACTTCTACTTGTTACTTGGTTGCAATCTTGCATTGTTCCTGATATACTAGCACTGGTCCACCTTGCCTCAGTTTATCCTTTCATGACTAGTTGCTTATCTTGCTGCTTTTAAGATTTTCTGTCTTTAACTTTTGAAAGTTTGATTATGATGTGTCTTGGTAGTTTCTCTGAGTTCATCTTACTTGGAGATCATGGAGCTTCTTGGATATTTATATTCATGTCTTTCATCAAATTAAAAAGAAAATTCAGTCATTATTCTTTCAAATATTCTCTCTGCTTTTTTCTCTCTCTCTCCTTCTTGTAGGACTCCCACAATGAGTAAGTTGATTTGCTTGATGATGTCCCACATGTCCTTGTTCACTTCTTCAACCTTTTTTGCTTTCTGTTCCTTAGACTTGATGATTTTAATTCTCTTATCTTCAGGTTCACTGATTCTTTCTTCTGCCTGTTCAGATCTGCCGTTGAGTCTCTATAGTGAATATTAAAGTTCACTTATTGTACTTTTCAGTTCCAGAATTTCCTTTTTGACTTCTTTTTAGGTTTCCCATCTCTTACTGATATTTCTGTTGTGGTCATACATTATTTTCTTGACTTACTCCACATCTTCCTTTTGTTATTTGAGCATCTTTAAGACAGTTATTTTAAACTCTTTGCTCAGTAGATATGCCATCAGGTCTTTTTCAGGGGCAATTTCTGTTGATTTATCTTTTTCTTTGTGCCATACTTTACCGTTTCTTTTTATGCAGCATGATTTTTTTTTGGTTGAAAACTGAATATTTGAATCTAATAATGTAGTAACTTGGAAATTAAGTTACTTGCAAATTAGAACTTGCAAATTTTGGGTCAGCTGTTTGTTTTGAAATTTATAGGCGGTCTCTCTGCCAAGAATTGGTCTTCTCAGGTCTCTTCTGGGTCTGTGCCTTTCCGTTGGCATGTGTGGCCACTCTCTAATTTTTCCTGTATATACAATTGTTTTTGAATGTCCTATTCTTTATTATCTGGTTTCCAAAAGGGGAAAAAGAAGAAAATGAAAGGAAGGAATAAAAAAAGGTGCTGATCCTTTAAGTCCCTTGGAAGTCACTTCAGCTAGAGGAGGAGGGGTTTGCAACAATGGGGGAAGTGTAACAACAATGTCTACTTGCCTCTTTGTACCTCTGTGATCTGGAGTAGCAATCAGCTATCAATGCACAAGTTCCTGATATTTGGAAGACAAGGTCTTTTTTGTTCACCCTGGCTCCTGCAGGCTGTGTGCAAACTGCTCCAGGAGCAGGTGCATAGCTACCTGCCATAGGGCTGAGGGTGTGGGGGTGGGTAGCTGCTACTGTGCTAAGAGCTGAAAGTCATAAAAAGTAACTGCGCTTTACCATCCAAGTCTTCCCCTGGAAGTTGCAAGCCTTCAATAGACCTGAGGGTTCCAAAATAGACAGATTCTGCCAGTGCAGTTATTGTCCAGGTGGGGAGACAGATTCCTGGTACTTCCTACTCTGCCATCTCACAGAATCCTTTCCTGTACCTGTCTGTTCTTAACGCCTGTTTTCTAAGTGGTGTTCAAGGACAAAATGTTTTAAACTTAAATTTACTTTAAAGTGAAAGTTCAGTTCCATTCTTACCATACAAAACCATAATATATTAACTTTCTGCATGGTAATAGAACAGTCAGTTTTGTTTATTTATTTATTTTTAGAAAGCAGGATTTATTGAAAGGACAAAAAAGTTCCCACAGTGGGAGGGAACCCGAAGGGGTTGCCCAAACATTCAGTTTTAAATAGCTGTTTCCATACGGTAAACTCTGTTAGAATGTTGTTTTTTTTCTTCTAATAAAAATGATTAAAATGAAAGATAAGGGACCCAATTATATTTTATCAGTGGCCAAATAATGCTTATTAAATTACATGTGTTAAATCTTGAACTTTCTCATTCAGTTTGGCAAAATTATCCTTGGTAACCATGTGTCCTTGCTGCTTATTATACATAATTGGACTGCTAGTGTGCAATAAGAATTGTAACTGCAAGTAATATGCTAACAGATTCCAAACTCTGAATAGCAACTTCAAAGGTTGGGTTTCTTAGAGTTGGAGTCTTATGTAAAATGATTTTGGTTCCAAATTGTGTTTTGAGAAGTGTGTTTCATCTAAGTTCCCATTTACTTTTTCCTGTCAAACTTTAAGAACCAAAACTCCTTTTCCCTTAAACTTTCTTATTGTCACCATCAATTAATCCCTGACATTTTTACTGGTATATGAACGCTGTGTTTATGAAATACCAGTTGAAGCAAATATAATGGTAAAAAGTAAGACATTACTTGAAACAGTGATTTTTAAAGGGATGCTGGATATTAGGGGGTTAAGTATTAATGGTCATACAAAGTTTATAGTGTCATAACAAATATTTTCCATTCCCATTTTGGTGCATTCAGTTCTGTGCAGCTTTGCTATCTACCAGAGCGAAAACAGAGAAATAGACTGCTGTAGTTTGCATATCACCCTGGGATTCTACTCCATAAATTTTCACTATAAATCTTAGTAAATTGAAAAGAATAAGAGCATTCTGCTGCTATAACAGTTTATTAGGACACTTCAGTAGTAACTCTGATAGTGAGAATCTAACCAGGTTTCAACAAGACCCTTTCCTCTCCTGCATACAAACTCTGTCCCTAGGACCAGGATTCTTTATAGTCTGCGATAGAAAGGGAACATGCACAGGCTTCCTCAGTCTTCTCACATTTTAGAAGACTTGGGTGGTGTATGGACTTGACTCACTTACAGTTTCCTCCTCCTAGAAGGATTTTGTTTGGGGAAAATGAATGGAAAGTCTTAAGTATAACAATGGCATATTTATGAATTATCCAAGTGTTCAAATGCCAGTTGATTATGGGAAGATGTGTTTGAAATAGATATAACATTCTAAATGGTGGTGAGGTTTTCAAGATAGTTCACAGAAACCATTTAGCTCAGGATGGTCATGCAAAGAGAAGTTATTATAGTCTAGAATCCTTTAGGGTCCCTGAACTACAAAGGACCCAAGACATGCCATAGCTTAAAGCCTTGTTACATGGAGTTCTGTGAGTGAATTGGGTGAAGGTTTCTGGACACATTCCCCCTTCTGCTCACTGATTTGTTTTGCTCTCAGCTCTACACACTATTCACACCTAGCTGTTACTCAGTGGATAAGAGATAGAGATAGATGGGAAACAATCAGACCACAGGCAAATAGAATCAGGCTGAGTTAGCCTTACTTATTTACCAGAAGGGTAAGACCCTTTTCCAGAAGGGTCTTTAACTGAAAAGATGAATAAATATTAATAAAAATAATGCCTACTCTATAGATCTCCTCAGCTTACAAAGCTCTTGTTTTTAAGCAGAAGCTATATTAGAAAAAAGAGAAGAAGCTCATAATGAAGTGTGAAGAACACAGGCCAGTTCTTAATTCTGACTTTGAGCTTCACATCAGGAACTTGTGCAAACTCCTTAACCTCTGTTTGCTTTTGTGTAAGAGACCAAGATACGGACAGACAATATCTGAAGACTCTTCCAGTTCCAAAATACTATGATTATAGAAGTCAGTGTATTCTGCACCCTCCTAGAATTGTAAGGCTTTTGTGAAAAGTCAGTACAGTTGTCTTAATATGGCCAGTGATTCTTCAGGATAAAAAATAACGATAGAAATTATTTGTGTGCCAGTGAAGACTCATGAACTGGATTCTCGTTCCAGCTTTGCCATTAACTAATCATGAGATTTTGTGCTTTTGAACTCTTTGGGCCTGTTTTTACCTCCGTAAAGTTTAGGTGATTGTATTAGGTGGCTTCTAAATCATCCTTCAGCTCTTAGATGTACTTGTCTCTTAGAAAATGGTAATGAATGGTAATCATAACATCTATATGATTAAGTTTTGTTTGCTTAGTTCTTGGTGGAAAAGAAGTAGCTACAGAGGAGCAGACAAAATTTGAAAAAATTACTAAATGCCTAATGTATTGGGCACTGAAAGAAGGGCTCTCAGGGACTTTCTCAGTCACACACAGTATCTGTTTTTAGCTTGTAGGTATTCCATATTTTCATTTATCAGTTAAAATCAAGAAGTATAGCTTGAGGCAAAGATAATATTGTCTATTATCAAGTAGTGCATTCTGATCCTCTATAGCAGTTTTTTGGGAAATATAATGTTTCTTTGTTTCCAGAATTGTTTTTTGCAATTAAGTTCTCTTAGAATTTTGCTTATTACTGGAACTCTTAGAAAGATGCTTTAAGTAGTAAAATATTTATTCTACCTTGTGGTTTTTTTGTAATCAGTGAAAATTTTTGACCGTGTGCCCATCTTCTTGTATACACAGTATCTTTATAGATAGCTGGTTTCTTAGTCCCACAGGGAACAATTTGTGTTCTGAGGAACTGAAGAAAACTAGACAGAAGTAAATCTCTTAGTTGCTATGTGTGAATTCAACAGGAAGATGAAATGAGGAAGGGTTTCAAACCTGGCCACTTGAAAGTGGCAGAATATTTTCTACTCTCCATTTTTAGTGTTTGGGTTATACTGTATCTGATACATCCTTTGCGGTCAGGTGGAGTACCCTATGTTTTCTTGGAACTGAGTTTTATAACTATCTAGATTTGAAACAAATGTTTACTCTCCTTTTGTGAAGAAATACAGAACTTGCCCAGTTGTATGCCCAGTTTCCTCTGTCTACCTTCTCTTTATTTAAACTATCAAAGTAATTTTTATGAACTCGGTTATCCTTTTACATTTATCACCTTCACCAAATTCTTCTCCACCTTCAGAGGCTCCATTTCTTAGAATTATCAGGGTTTTTTTCTACGAATGATAGATTTAAAATAAATTTTCTGGTCTGCATATTATGGAGATATATATTTTTAATAATTATTTGTCTCTGATGAAACTATAGTAATTATGTGATAAATATATGAATTCCTTATAATTTGGTCTCTGCTGTAATTTGAGCTAATTTTTCATGAATTTACTAAAAAATCATTGAGTGGTTTGTGAGCATCTAAGAGAAGAAATGCAAGTTATTTAATGCTACCATATGTTCACTAAAACCAAGTTATGTCAGACTCATCTCACTTTTTGAAAGGTTTAGTAGATAGACAGGTCATGAAAATGCAGCAAGTTGAACAGGATATTTGATCACATCTCATAATGTTTTTGAAAGCCAGATGGAAAAATATGGGCTAACTGCTAATATAATTAAGTGGATTAGTATTAATGAATCAATGGAAGAACTTTTTTGTTATGTCTCTAGGGTTCTCTATAAAATTTCTTGATCAACTTTTTTTTTTTTTTTGAGTCAGAGTCTCACTCTGTCACCCAGGCTGATGCATTGGTAGGATCATGGCTCACAGCAACCTTTTGGGTTCAGGTGATTCTTCTACCTCAGCCTCCCAAGTACCTGGGACTACAGGCGTGCACCACCATGCCCAACTAATTTTAAAATTTTTTGTAGAGACTATATCTTGCTATGTTGCCTAGGCTGGTCTCGTACTCCTGGGCTCAAGCAGTGCAGTGCAGTGCTTCAACCTCCCAGAGGGCTAGAATTACAGGTGTGAGCTGCCATGCCAGGTGATCCACTTTTTTTTATATCAGTTCTTTAGATGACGCCTTCAATAGAAGGCATGCTTATTGATTTTGTGAATGACAGTGCAGGAAGGGGATAATGAATACATTTGATGACATAAAGAGACATGGAAAAGGCTATAGACAAGGACAACAGGCCTAATTTAATGATAACATTTAAGAGATTATAAGAACAAGGCCTTGAACATGGGAGACCATAAACAAAAACAAAAACAAAAACACAACCCTATACAAATGAGCCTAGAATGTGAGAGGCTTGGCTTAAGTGTATGTAGCCGGGGTGAAAATGAGCTGTTAAGTAGATGGCAAGTGCAGTGTTTGTCATTCCTATTTTGTAGTTAACAAATAAAGCTGGTGTGGTTTTAGGTAAACTATGTTACCAGAAGTCTAATAACAGGACTTGCAAAGTGATACTCTCACTCTACTCTATAGCCTCCAAATAACAAGGGGAATTCAGATCTGGGTACAGGGTGCCCTTGAGGAGAACAAGTAGAATTGTTTAGAAACTAGAAATTGTATCAAGAAGAAAGTCAAAAGAACCACAATGTTATAATTTCTTTGGTAAGTTCTACGTTTTGCTTTTCACATGCAGTGTTCTTTTTTTTTTTTTAACATTTCCATCAATTTTATTTTATTACATGGTAGGGATTTAATTTGCCTTGTACATAGACAATTATTCCAGTTCCTTTTATTGAATAATGTATTTCCCCACTGATTTGTAATGCTACCATTGTCCAGGGTCACATTTCTTTTTTTTTGAGTTGGAGTCTCACTCCATCGCC
Source organism: Carlito syrichta (assembly GCF_000164805.1). NCBI lineage: Eukaryota > Metazoa > Chordata > Mammalia > Primates > Tarsiidae > Carlito > Carlito syrichta. The sequence goes on along the minus strand of NW_007256245.1, from coordinate 48,655 downwards.
CAGACTGGAGGGCAGTGGTACGCTCCTGGCCACTGCAGCCTTGACCTGCTGGACTCCTGCGATCCTTCTGCCTCAGCCCTCCAAGTAGTTGGAACTACAGACGCGTGCTACCATGCCTGGCTAGTTTTTTGATTTATTGTAGAGACTAGGTCTCGCCAAGTTGCCTGGCGGGTCTCGAATCCGCGGGCTCAGACAATCCTCCCAAAGTGCTGGGATTACAGGCTGAGCCACCGAGCCCGGCCAGGTCACATTTCTCTATGTGCACTTGAATGTCTCTGAGTTCCCTTTCTGTTCCATTGATCTGTTTGTCTACCCCTGGGCTAGTATTACACTATTTTAATTATTTCATCATTTCCTTCAAAATTGTCTTGGCTATTCTTGGCTATTTATTCTTCAATGTGAACTTTAGTATAAGCTTGTCAATTTCTGTAAAAATTTTAACTGGAATCGTGTTGATTTTTAATGGCATAATTTGAAGAGTATTGATGTGGTTATTTCATCAGTTATTTCTGTTTGTGAACACAGTATATTTTTCATTTAGTTTTCAATATAATTTTATAGTTTTCTCTGGCAAAGTCTTACATTTATTTTGTTGTATTTTCCCTACCAGTTATCTTATAATGTTTATTGCTATTGTAATTGATTTCTTTTTATTTTTTAATTTAAAAATTATTATTTTTAATATATTTTAAAGATGTGGGGTACAATTCAGGAATTTGATCTATTTATTTATTTGTTTGTTTGTTTGTTTGTTTTTGAGTTAAAGTCTCACTCTGTTGCCCAGACTGGAGTGCGGTGGCTGCTCCAGCCACCGCAGCCTCGACCTGCTGGGCTCCGGCAATCCTTCCGCCTCAGCCTTCCAAGTAGCTGGAACTACAGGAGCGTGCTACCACACCCAACTAATTTTTTTTTTATTATTGTAGAGATGAGGAGGTCTCACCAAGTTGCCCAGGCAGATCTTGACCCCGCGGGCTCAGGCAGTCCACTCACCACAGCCTCCCAAAGCACGGGATTACAGGCTGAGCCACCAAGCCCGACTTGATTTATTTTTAAAATTACATTTTCTAAGATATGAATAGACACTTTTCAAAAGAAGACATATGAACAGCCAACAGATACATGAAAAAATGCTCAGCCTCAGTAGTCATCAAAGAAATGAAAATTAAAACCACCCTGAGATACCACCTACTCCAGTCAGAATGGCCATCATCAATAACTCAAAAAACAACAGATGCTGGTGAGGATGCAGGAAAAAGGGAACACTTCTACACTGTTGGTAGGAGTGGAAAACAGTTTGGTGATTCCTAAAAGATCTAAAAATCGACCTTTCATATGACCCCGCAATCCCTGGGAATATACCTGGAGGAACTCAAACCACTTTATGAAAAAGATACCTGAACACACATGTTTATTGCAGCATTGCTCACAATAGCAAAAACATTGAACCAACCGTGTTGTCTATTGAAAGAAGACTGGATTTTAAAAATGTGGTACATATGCACAATGGAATATTACACAGCCACAAAGTACAAAATTATGAACTTCACAGCAACTTGGATGGATTTATAGTCTATGTACTGTGTGATCTATAATAGAAACAAAGTAGAAAAAATAGTATCACATGTTCTCACTCATAAGCGGACCTTTCACAATTATGGTAATACTATATATAAGAAAAGGATTGACAGTAGAGGGAACTGCCAGGAAAGGGTGGGCACACCTCATCAACAAGGGTACCTGCATAATGAACATTTGTATACCTAACCATGAATCTTTAAAATAAAATATTTTTTTTTAAATTGCATTTTCTAAATTGGTTATTACTTGTTTTTTTGTTTTTATTTTTGAGTTGGAGTCTCATTCTGTTGCCCAGGTTGGAGTGCAGTGGCACACCACAGCCTCGGCCCACTGGGTTCAGGTGATCCTTCCACCTCAAACTTCCAAGTAGCTGGAACTACACAGCGCAAGTCACCACGACTGGCTAATTTTTTTTTTTTTTTTTAATTGTAGAGGCGAAGTCTTGTCAAGTTGCCCAGGCTGGTGTCGAATCTCTGAACTCAGGCAATCCTCTCGCTTCTGCCTCCCAGTGTGCTGGGATTACAGGCATGAGCTACCGTGCTCACATTGACCACGACAGCCTCGACCTGCTGGACTCAGGCAGTCCTTCTACCTCAGCCTTCCAAGTAGCTGGAATTACAGGTTTGCGCCACCACACCCAGCTAATTTTTTGATTGATTGTAGAGACAAGGTCTTGCCAAGTTGCCCAACCTGGTCAAATCCTTGGGCTCAGGCAATCCTCTCTCCTCTGCCTCCCAAAGTGCTGGGATTATAGGCGTGAGCCACCACGCCCAGCTGCTAATATTGTTTTACCAGCTTCCCTTTGTTCCTTCCTGATATATTTTTTCGCTGTCTGTTTTCAAATTTTCTGGATCATTTTGCCTTGTATGTGTCTCATAAGTGGTGTGTAGTTGGATTTTTTTTAACCTTGTCTGATAGAATCTTTCTTTTAGTAGATGATAGAAAAGTTTGAATTCATTTTTGTCATTTCATTGTATGGTTTTTTTTTTTACTTTATTCTTGCTTTCTTTTGCATTTCTTTATCACTTGGATTGATAACATTGTCAATATCTTTTTTGTTCTCTACTGATTTTCAAAGCTGTGGATGGCATTTCTGCTTTTGTAATGGTCATTCCTAGTTTCTTTTTTTTTTTTTTTGAGTTGGAGTCTCATTCTGTCGCCCAGACTGGAGTGCAGTGGCCGCTCCCAGCCACCGCAGCCTCGAACTGCTGGGCTCTGGTGATCCTTCTGCCTCAGCCTTCCAAGTAGCTGGAACTACAGGTGCACGCTACCACGTCTGGTTAGTTTTTGATTTTATTGTGGAGATGAGGTCTCGCCAAGTTGTCCAGGTGGGTCTCGAACCCGTGGGCTCAGGCAATCCACTCACCTCAGCCTCCCAAGGTGCGGGATTACAGGCTGAGCCACCGAGCCTGGCTCATCCCTAGTTTTTAACATTCATAAATAACTAAAATTTTATCAAAGTTTAAAAGAATCTTTGTATACTTGAACATTCATTCCCCCTTTGCTTTCTAGTTCCACTTTAAAAAATGGGTTTATTTAGATATAATTCACATACCATACAATTCACCCATTTAAAGTGTACAAGGCAATGTTTTTCCATGTGTTGTGTAATTGTCACAATTGAATTTTAGAACACTTTTGTCTCACTTAAAAGAAATCCTGTACTTATTAACAGTGCTAGCCTACTGCCCACTCCCCTCCCCCAATCCTAGAAAGCCACTAATCTATTTTTTGTCTCTTTGGATGCATCTAGTATGAACATTTCATATAAATTGAATGATATAATATGTGGTTTTGCTACTGACTTATTTCACTTAGTGTAATGTTTTCAAGGTTCATCCATGTTGCCACTTTTCTTTTAATAATTATAATCGCTTTTCTTTAATTATAAATTATCATCTATAATTAGGTACATTTGATTACATACTTTATCAGTTTGTGTGATCACCAACATAACTTGCTTCCTTCTTTGGGCTCTTCTTTCTGAAGTACACCTGTAATATATCACTTCTTTACTGAAAGCCTGTTAGTAGAAAGCTCATAGTCATTGTAGGCCTTACAACGTTTTTATTTTGCTTTCATTTTTTTATGATAGCTTAGCTGGGCATGGACTCCTAGCTTGAAAATTCTTTTCTCCTAACATTTTGAACATCTGACTCCATTATCTTCAAGATGTCTTTTATTGCTGATTAAGTATTTGCTGTCAGTCTAATTGTTTTTTGATAGGTTATATTTCTTTATGGCACCTTGATGTTCTCAATTTCACTATACTATGTCTAGGTGTGGATTTATTTGTGTTTACCCTGATTGGTACTGAGATTGCACTTTGAATCTCTATGTTTTATGACTGTTTTTTCTTTATCTCTTTGAGGATTATAAACATTTATTTTAAGGTCATTTCAGATTGTTCTGTTGTTTTCATTTTGTCTTGAGTGAATTCATTGACTAGTAGTTGGTTTTGTTGCTAATCATGGTGTTAATTTTCATCATGTATTTTGGAATTTTGGTTGAGCGCTTTACTTGAATGATAGTTGCTACTAGTCTTACCATACCCTACCCTGCCTAGCAGTTTTGTGGTTGCCTGTATGTGGTTTCAGTAGGTAACTCAGGATTCCTGATCGTCATGTTAATGGTGAATAGTACACATCTAGCCACTGAGTTTGCAGGTGGCTGGATTGCATCGTGGTTCCTCCTTTCTCTTTTAGTGTATAGCTTTACATAAACTGATTTTTCCAGTCTCACTTTTGGAGTTCTGTCCACTCCTTGGCTTTAAGCAATAAGGCTAGCCTCAGTCCCCTGCTTCAGGTGGCACTGTTATTTCTTATTATCCTACAGAAGCTGAACTCTTGGCCTGCTTTGCTTGCTTCAGACATGTAGGCCTCACTGACTGCCTTCTGTTTCCGTTCCATTTATAGTTCTCAGAAATATTTATTAAAAATAACATATTATCATAGAATTCATATAATTTATTGTAATTTTCTTGGTTATGGCTATGGCATATATGATAGATGGGCTAAATCAACATCTGTTTCAACCTCTTTTTAGTATGCATTCCTGTACTACAGGAACTGGAAAGTAAAAACTTGTGATAGGCTTTCTTATATCTAGAGTTCCTGATGTGATTCAGATGCCACTAATCATATTTCTATGAGATCTGAATTCAGAACTGAGTCAGTGGGAAAAGGGTGGTAAGACGCACAACATCCATTTTGTTAGTGCAGATCCAGTGGCTTGGGGTTTGCAGTGCTTTTGATTCCCAGTTGCAGCCCTGAGCTGTGTCCCCCTGGAGGCCAGCAATTCTGGCAGCAGTTTCTTTATCTCTAACTGAAGCTAAGGCAGTGTTTTCTAGCAATCACACTGCTGGCTACCTAATTCCTGGACTGTGGTGATCCTGTAGCCTGCAGTTGGCATAGCTGTGTCTAGCTTCTTTAGCTTTCTGATGACGGTGGAGGTGGCAGTCCCTTTGGCAGGCCAGTTCTGTGAGGATTCTGTGATGCATTCCTTAAGGTCTAGCATAAGACCTACTCTTTCAATTCTTCCAGTTATTTATTAGCATCTAAGTGTTAGCACGTATTCAATCTGATTCTGTTTAAAATACAAGGGATTTTTTTTAAATACCTGCAACTGAACCCTAATACAGCAGCTGTCATTTTCAAACAGTTTTTGAAAAAACATTTTATTTTTTCCCTTTATTTTATTTTAAAGATGTGGGCTGGGCATGGTGGCTCACACCTATAATCCCAGCACTTTGGGAGCCCGAGGTGAGAGGATTGTCTGAACGCAGAGGTTCAAGACCAGCCTGGGCAACTTGGTGAGACCTCATCTCTACAGTAAAAAAAATAAATAAAAATTAGCCATGTGTGGTGGCGCACAGCTGTAGTTCCAGTTACTTGGAAGGCTGAGGTGTAATGATCACCTGAGCCTAGCAGATCGAGGCTGTGGTGGCCGTGAGTGTGACATTGCACTCTAGCTTGGGTGACAAAGTGAGACTCCAACTCAAAAAAAAATATGATATGGCGTACAAGTGAAAATTAGAGCTGGGCTTAGTGGCTCAGCCTGTAATCCCACACCTTTGGGAGGCTAAGGTGAGTGGATTGCCTGAGCCCGCGGGTTTGAGACCCGCCTGGGCAGCGAAACCTCATCTCTACAATAAATAAAGAACACTCAGCTGGGCATGGTAGCGCATGGCTGTAATTCCGGCTACTTGGAAGGCTGAGGTGGAAGGATCACCTGAGCCCAGCAGGTTGAGGCTGCGGTGGCCGGGAGCGGCCACTGCACTCCAGTCGGGGCGACAGAGTGAGACTCCA
>NW_007256245.1:19084-42750 GCF_000164805.1 Carlito syrichta | reverse complement strand
TAATCCAGAGCAATGACCTAACTCTCTTTAATTGTTTGAAGGATGAGAGAAGTGAGGAAGTTGCAGAAGAAAAGTAGAATGTAGCAGAGGTTAGTTCATGAGGTTTAAAGAAAGGGAGCATATTTTGAACATATTGCATGGTAAAGCAAGAAGGAGTGATAGAGAATCAGCAGTACCTCATCTCTACAATAAATAAAGAACATTCAGCTGGGCATGGTAGCGCATGGCTGTAATTCCGGCTACTTGGAAGGCTGAGGTGGAAGGATCACCTGAGCCCAGCAGGTTGAGGCTGCGGTGGCCGGGAGCGGCCACTGCACTCCAGTCGGGGCGACAGAGTGAGACTCCAACTCAAAAAAAAAAAAAAAAAAGCAAGTGAAAATTAGGTACACAAGTGGTTTACATGCTGTGAAGTTTGGGCTTCCCACTGGTCCTCACTTCCCCTGGTTTAGAATCAGGTTCCCTTAGTGATGTTATGTACCCTGCCCTGCTACTGCTAATCCCTCTCTTGTAGTATTTATCTACCATGTTATGTGAGTGGTGCAAGAGTGTGTATGTGTTGTTGAGGGGGATATGGCCTCAAGGTGTGAACCTACATAGGCATCTTAACCAGAATTCTCTGTCACTTGTATTGTTTTCAATTTCAAATGACTTATTTTAGTTCCTTGGCTTGTAAAACCATTGCTGATTTGCAAAATAATCTGAACGATAGCATTATAAAACTGAAATATAATGCATCTGTTGCCTTGGAAGAGGAGAAAGAAGGCAGTGTATGTTAACAATTCCAATGCAAACTGATTGGCCTAAGGAAACTTGGAAGGTATAACACATTTTTCTATCACCACAAGGTAATAAAGGGTTGTGTTCTTTGAAGACTATGATGAATTAATACCATCAAAAGTAGAAAATATCAACTGGCTACAAATAAATCTTACTCTTTTCTTTTTACTTTTATATTTTATCACAACCAGTTCGCCAGCTGTGTACCTAGAGAAATAAAGCTCTTCTCTAGAATTTATAGAATAAAAATATTCACTCTAGCAGTCTTTGTGAAAGGGTTCTAGGATTCTGATGTTCTGTTTTTATTAAAATGTTATTTGTGGCTGGGCATGGTGGCTCAAGTCTGTAATCCCAGTACTTTGGGAGGCCAAGGTGAGCGGATTACATGAACCCACGGGTTTGAGAAGAGCCTGAGCAACTTGATGAGACCTCATCTCTACAATAAATCAAAAATTAGCCAGGCGTGGTAGTGCGTGCCTGTAGTTCCGGCTGCTTGGAAAGCTGAGGAGGAAGGATTGCCTGAGCCCAGCAGGTCAGTGCTGCAGTGGCCATGAGTGTGCCACTGCACTCCAGCCTGCATGACAGAGTGACTCTAACTAAAAAAAAAAAAAAGTTATTTGCATCTGATAAGAAAGTTCTATTTCACAATTTTCCTAGCATGACTTGTTGCCCCTCAAAACTTAACCTGTGCAATATTTGTGTTTTAAATATTGTGAACATAGTTAAGGAAATAAACAAAAATATCCTGAAAATTTTATGCCTCATCTACAAATAATCTCTTTGTTTCCCTTCATTTAAAATTATGCCATAATTTAAAAATTATGCCAGAGTCACAATACAGAAATGCTTATAATGTAGTGAAATTTAAAACAGCAATAACTGTCCATGTTATAACTGAAAAAAATCAGGTATGCATTGGAATAAGGACTGTAAATAAATTTGAAAAAAATGGAAATAGTTGAGACTTTATTAAAGGAGATAACGCTAGTTGGGCTTGTTTTGACTCCTAGTTTCCAGAATCTGCCTTTCCTTTTCTCCATTTGTGAAAACTTAGGAAAACATTTATCTCCTGGCTTCTGGTACCACTCTTGTTTTTTGTCAATTGTAAAAATTATTGAGAGCGGTTATACAAATAACACACCTGTACATTTTTTTTTCTGTAGTCTGAGGTGTTGTTTGTATAAATTTGGGGATCCAAACTCATTTAGCCATCCTCATCCCTGTCTTGGACTTGTAGTACTCTCCTAGTTGGCTGCCTACTTTCCTGCTTATCCCTCAATAGTCTCTTTTCTGTAGTAGCCAGGGTGATACTTTCAAAGTATAAATCTGCTCTGATCACTCTGCTCTAACATTCCAAAGGCTTTCCATCTCATACAGTGTAAAAGCCTGAAGGGCCTCCATGTTTTAGCTTCAGGTCATCTTTCCACCTTATTTCTTGTTGCTCTTTCCCTTGCTTTCTCCATTCCAGCCACAGTAGCCTTCTTGCTGTTTCTCCCATAAGCATCCTTGCAACTCAGGACCATTGTATTTGCTGTTGCCTCAGCTTGCAGGGCCTTTCCCCAATGGCTTACATCCTCATTTCATTTAGGTCTCTGCTCACATGCCACCTTCTCAGAAAGGCCATCACTGATTGCTCTATCTAAAGTGTACCTCTCTATCCTTTTACTTAGCTTTATTTTAAAATGTATTATCACTACCTTATTCTTTCTACTTTTTATGTATTTAAGAAGAGTGCTTATTATTACCCTCCATATTTTCATGAGCCTTAGCTCATTTTGGGTCTTCACTTTTCAATTTTTTTTTTTTTTTTATAAGTATTTGCCAAGCTGGGCGTAGTGGTGCATGCCTGTAGTCCTAGCTCATTGGGAACTTGAAGTGGGAGGATTACAGGAGTCCAGGCGTTCCAGGTTACAGTGAGCTGTGATTGTGCCACTGCACTCTAGCCTGGGCAACAGAGTGAGACCCTGTCTCTAGGGAAAAAAAAAGTATTCGCTAGTATACTTTTGTATATTTTGCTTTGGCCATGTGGTTTTTTTTTTTTTCTTCTATATTTTGAACACATCATTTTAAAGTTTGGGTGCTTCAGAGAGTTTTTTGACCATTCACTTTGGCTTATTTAGAGTTCTCTCCCTTTTCTTCCTGTTCTTTTAGTGATTGTATTTACAATTATAAAATTGTGACTTTTTTCAGCCTTTTAGGACTTTTTTTTTTTTTTTTTTACAATCTCTGGACATTGGCTTGTATCCGGTTTTTCTCTGAACTTTTTGTAATCTATTACAAAAAAATTTTAAAACTGTTAAACTGATATCTGATATAACCAGGGTTAATTTTTGTGTGTGATTAAATACTTGAATTTTGTTGATGAGGTGTGCCCTCCCTCCCCCAGCAGATTCCCACTACTGCCAATCCCGCCTACCTCTCTACCCCCTCTCCTCCCTCCACTCCCCCATTACGATAATTGCTCAAGGATCGCTTATGAGTGAGAACATGTGATACTCAGTTCTTTGTTGCTGTGACAGATCACTCAGGCTTTGTCTTACAAGATTTTTGTTATTTTGACATCACCAGTCTATTCTTTCTTGTTTTTCAGAATTAAATCCTATTTAGCAGGTCTCTTCTCCCTTTATTTTTCCATTTTTTATTTCTCTAAAAGTATCCCTTTTTTTCAGTAGTTGTCAAGATTCCTCATAGAGATAGTTAGGAATTATCTCTTTTTTTCACTTTTTGTATTGTGTTAAAGTACACATAAAATAAAATTTACCATAGCAACCATTTTTAAGTGTACAGTTTAGTGATATTAAATTCTTTCATAATGTTGTACAACCATTACCACTATCTCCAATAACTTTTCATCTTGTGAAACTGAATCTTTATACCCATTATACAATAATTCTCCATTTCATTTTCCCTCCAGACTCTGGCGACCACCATTCTATTCTCTGTCTCTATGATTTTGACTACTCGAAGCACCTCACTTAGGTGGAATCATCCAGTATTTATCTTTTTTGTGACTGGCTTATTTCACTAGCCTAATGTTTTCAAGCATATGTGTCAGAATTTCCTTACATTGTTTTTTTTTGTGTTGGAGTCTCACTCTGTCACCCAGACTGGAGTGCAGTGGGTGCTCCTGGCCACCGCAGCCTCTACCTCCTGGGCTCCGGCAATCCTTCCACCTCAGCCTTCCGAGTAGCCGGAATTACAGCACGTACTACCACGCCCAGCTGATTTTTGATTTATTGTAGAGATGAGGTCTCGCCAAGTTGCCCAGGAGGGTCTCGAACCCGCGGGCTCAGGCAATTCACTCACCTCAGCCTCCCAAAGTGTGGGATTGCAGGCTGAGCCACTGAGCCCGGCTGTTTTTTTTTTTTTTTTTTTGAGTAAAGATCTCACTCTGTCACCCAAGCTGGAGTGCAGTGGCACAATTGTGACTCATCACAGCCTCAACCTCCTGGGCTCAGGTGATCCTTCTGCCTTAGCCTCCTGTGTAGCTGGGACTATTGGTATGAACCACTATACCTAGCTAATTTTTTGATTTTTTTTTGAGTCGAGGTGTTGCTATGCTTCTTAGGCTAGTCTTGAACTCCTGGGCTCAAGTAATCCTCTCATCTTGGCCTCCCAAAGTGGCTGGGATTACAGGCATGAGCCACTGCCTTTCTTCCTTTTTAAGGCTGAATAATCTTCCATTGTATATATGTAGCACATCTTTCTTATCTGTTCATTTGTTGGTAGATACTTTGATGGCTTTTATGTTTTACTATTGTGAATAATGCTGTTGTGAATACTCCTTGAGAACTGTATTCAGTAGTTTTAGGTATACCCAATGGTGAAATTGCTAGATCATATGGTAATTCTACTTTTAATTATTTGAGGAATTGCTATATTCTGTTCTACAGTGTCTATACCATTTTACGTTCCTACTGATGGTGCACATGTGTTCTAATTTCTCCATATCCTTGCCAACACTTATTTTGTTTTTTAAATAATAGACATCTTAATGAGTCTGAGATGCTACCTCATAGTTTTGATTTGCATTTCCCTAATAATTAGTGATTTGAGCATCTTTTCATGTGCTTATTAGCCACTTGTGTATCTTCTTTGGAGAAATCTCTATAAAGAATTAATTTTTGAAACCCATTTGAATGAAACTGGTAGTACCATATTGGCAACACAATAACATTTGGAGATTTCATGAATGTGGTTGAAGGATTAAAACCTATTAGACTAGATAGGTTTTTGGGTAGGCCTCTAAGATAAAGTTTGAATAAGTATTAGGCTAAATCCTAGCTTGGATTCATCCTTTGGTCAGTAGAGGTCATCTGTGTCAATGAAATGATTATTTATTTATTTATTTGTTTTATTTTAGTAATATTACTGTGAAATTACTAGTATAGAAATAAGAATTTCTTGAGGATGCAGTGGAAAGCGAACACTTCTACATTGTTGGCGGGAGTGTAAACTAGTACAGCCTCTGTGGAAAACAGTGTGGCAATTCCTAAAAGATCTAAAAATCGACCCTCCTTCAATCTCTCTACTGGAAATATACCCGGAAGAACTCAAATCACTCTATGAAAAAGATATCTGGCTGGGCTTGGTGGCTCAGCCTGTAATCCCGCGCTTTGGGAGGCCGAGGTGAGTCGATTGCCTGAGCCCGCGGGTTTGAGACCCGCCTGGGCTACTTGGCGCAGACCTCATCTCTACAAAAAAAAAAAAATCAGCCGGGCGTGGTAGCACGCGCCTGTAATTCCCGCTACTCTGAAGACTGAGGCGGAAGGATCGCCGGAGCCCAGCGGGTTGTGGTTGCGGTGGCCGGGAGTGGCCACTGCACTCCAGTCTGGGCGTCAGGGTGAAACTCCAACTGAAAAAAAAAAAAAAAGAAAAAGATGTTTGCACACGTGTGTTTTTTGCAGCATTGTTCACAATGGCAAGAACATGGAACTAACCATGCTGCCCATCAAAAGAGAACTGGATTAAAAAAAAATGTGGATATATACACAATGGAATATTACGCAGCCGTAAAAGACAAAATCACGAACTTTGTAGCAACCTGGATGGACTTAGAGTCTATAATACTGAGTGATTTGTCACAGAAACAAAGAACTGAGTATCACATGTTCTCACTCACACGTGAACAATTATCGTAATGGGAGGATGGGGAGAGGGGAGGGGGTAGATGGGATTGGCAGTAGTGGGAATCTGCTGGGGGAGGGAGAGCACACCTCATCAATAAGGGTATCTGCATAATGAATATTTGTATAACTAACACTGAATTGTACCCCACATCTTTAAAATAAAAAAATTAAAAGTTAAAAAAAAAAAAGGCCAGGCTCGGTGACTCAGCCTGTAATGCAAGCATTTTTGGAGACTGAGGTGAGTGGATTGCCTGAGCCCGCGGGTCCAAGACCAGCCCAGGCAACTTGGTGAGACCTCATCTTTACAATAACTCAAAAATTAGCCAGGCATGTTAGTGTGCACCTGTAGTTCAGTTACTTGGAAGACTGAGGTGGAAGGATCGCCAGAGCCCGGTAAGTCGACGCTGGGGTGACAGTGAGCGTACCACTGCACTCCAGCCTGGGCGACAGAGTGAGACTTCGATTCAAAAAATAAAAATGAAAAATAAGAATTTCTTCTCAACATTAACACTAAATGGTTTATGACAAGCTAATTTCTGCTTGCCTGAGTCAGGGATGTAAGTCAATCATAAATCTGTAGGTCCTGTGCTATGAAGTTCTAATTAATGAAAGTTACATGAGATGCTGTGTTTTCTTTCTTTTAGTTATCTCCAGTTGGGTCCATATGACTGTAAATCAGGTGCTGTCCTATAATTTGTAGCTACTCAAGTTTGGAGGAAATTTGCCTTCTGAAGTGCTGAACTTACAAATTTCTAAACAGGTTTTATAGTTCTAATGGATAATAACATATGGAAAGGTTTGCTCTTGAGTCATGTTTTAAAACTTTGATCAAGGTTTACTTTACCTGGATTCCCCTAGACTTATCTTTTTTCTTGTTAGTTATCCAGAATCACCTAAGAACAGCTTTCCCTTTTTGGTATATTAGCCAGGTGCTTCACTTGGAACTACCCTGGAGTAGTGGGACTGAAGTGTAATCTTTGGACAAAGAGGTGGAAAGGAATGTCATTAGGTTCCTGGGGATCTGCATTACCATTGTGTGAAAGAAGGCTCCGAAGTTGAAGCAGAGGTGTCCCAGTCTTTTGGACAAATCCTCTTGCCTCCAGGGATTGACAAGGATGCCTGTCTCTCACTGGCCTCACCTTGTTGCACAGGGTAATACATGTTGTAATGCTGACAAGTGGTAGCAACCTGCAGAAGCATGACAGGTTTGGTGGATAGCAGATGGATCTGGTATTAGTATAGCCAACCTGGAGGTAGTGCCATTGACTGCAGGGAAGGCGAATCTTACTATTCACCAAGCAAGGTGTAAGCTATCCCAGCATCTTTTGGGAGAAGGGAGGGATTTATGTAGGTGATGGCACCAGTTTAGTGATCTCTTAGCTGATATTGTAGATATAGTCATTGAGGATCCTTGGTTGACCTTCCCCAAGGAGGGACTTTCTGGGGAACACTGGTTATAAAGGTTTGCTGATTCATTTGCTTTGCCTATGCTCACTTGTTCCTTACCAGAAGTCATTCATGGGGAGGGTCCTAGTCACTAACCTGGGAAACTGCTACAAGTCAAATATCTAGAATGACCTTTCTGCTGGAAGAAGCACAGTAGCTGTGAAAATTGGAGAGGAAAAGGCTCTTCTGTTTTGGGCTCTAGTTAGGTCTATTTTTATGATGTAAACTGTTGTGAGGAGCTTCAATCTAAAAGCTTCTTCTACGATATCTCTTGATGCCCTTGGAAATGACTTTAAACTATCTTTCCTTGTCTGGAGTTAATCGGATATTGAAGCAGAAACTGAGTTATAATATTATCTGGGGACTGCAGGGAATCTCTAAGGATTGCTTTCCTTTTTTGTTTATTTTAAATAAAAAATGCCTTTGAGGTATGGATGACAGGGTAAAGACACAATCAGAGGAATTGCTGTCACTCCTCACTGGATTCTTCAGAAACAGAAAAACATCGTTGCTATAGTTCCATAGCCTTGGGGATAATGTCTGTGATTCCTTTGCTTATTACATTTTGGGGACAATGCTTCTTCCACTTGTAAATCTGAATTATAGTAAATAAAAATGGTTAGGGCTCAGGTTTATGAAATATTTGAGTATATGAAAATTGGGTTTTGATTTTAGAGACAAATTTTTTTTTCTTTCTAGATGGGGTTTCTTGAGTTGATTTTTTTAAATGGCATATAAGCAAGGGATTTCTTTGTTTATTTCAGATTGGGGAAAAATAAGAGCTTCCTTACATTTTTCCAATATAATTGACATTTATCCTTAAGAGCTATTTGTAGTAAGGCTAATATGTAGTCTCAGTTTTTGTATTATTATCTTTTTCAAAGTAGTGCTTGTCTAAGATTTTATAATGTAGAAATGTTTTATGACCAGTGCTGTTGACTTTGTCTGTAAGGAGCTTCAGACCTCCACTAATGTTCTACTCCTAGCTGTTTGTTTGATTAAAAATGCCTGCCTTCTCTAGCAGTAACTCATTATGTATCCCTTCTATCCCCATTATGCTTGAAACTTCTTACACATTGTTGTGTCTATGTTGCCCTTTTTCTTTCTGTTTTCTTTTAGCTTCTCTAGTATCTCTCTTTCTACCCTTGTTAAGATTTTTAAAATTTAGTCTTAAGTTAGTTCCATTTAATTTCTGTCATTCTCAAGAAAAGGGAGAATGATATTGGGAGGTAGTAGAAGAGGTCCTGAAGGTAGCCATATGATTTGTACAACTGCTTTCTTTTAGATTGTTTTTGAATAATGATACCAGTTTACTTAAATAAGCACATATCTAGAAATACCCTAACATGCTCGATGATGAATGCTAGTGTTGAAATCCTAGTGATGACACTAGACATGGTGCTGGCCAGCGTTTTGGAGAGGCTGCTACCAGTGAACTGGCATAGGTTTTTTGGACTCGGGGTTGTGCAAATCTGCTGGATCTGGGTCCAGGGAATCCCACTGAGCCTGGTCATGCCCAGCTGTGGTGTCCCAGAGGAGCCAGGAATTGAAATGCTTCATGGAACCACAACCCTGGCCTTCAAGTTCTGTCATGGAATCATAGTTGGTGCAGACTCCAGGGCTACAGCAGGTGCTTACATTGCTTCTGAGATGGTGAAGGTGATAGAGATCAACCCCTACCTGCTGGGCACCATGGCTGGAGGCGCAGTGGATTGTAGCTTCTGGGAGTGGCTGTTGGCTCAGCAATGTCAAATCTATGAGCTTTGGAATAAGGAACTTATCTCTGTAGCAGCTACCTCTAAGCTGCTTACCAACGTGGTGTATCATTACAAAGGCATGAGCTGCCCATGGGCTGCCCATGGGCACCATGATCTGTGGCTGGGATAAGAGAGGCCCTGGCCTCTACTATGTGGACAGTGAAGGGGACCTGATCACAGTAGCCACCTTTTCTGTAGGTTCTAGCTCTGTGTGTGCTTATGGGGTCATGGATTGAGGCTACTCCTATCACCTGGAAGTGAAACAGGCCTTTACTCTGGTTCTTAGAACCATCTGTACCAAGCCACCTACAGAGGTTCCTACTCAGGAGGTGCGGTCAACCGCTATCATGGGTGAGAGGTTGGCTGGATCTGAGTCTCCAGTGACAGTATAGCTGATCTACATGACAAGTATAGTGGATCTATCCCCTGAAGGAGGGTGGATGTGGCTGCTTGCATTTCTGGGCTAACTGTCATTGGAAATAAGGATACAGTGTCCCATCCTGTCTATAGTAGAGGGTCCTCAATTTGTATCAGTACTTTTTTTAAAGCTCTGGAACGTTGACCTCTATATGTTACCAGTTGTTAATGAGTTGCTGCAGAGGTGACTGTTTTACTTTCTTGGATGTTAACTTTATACTACTCGACCTAAAAAAAAAAAAATCTAGTGATTTATGCCTAGCATGTATCTTAATCAACTTCATAATCCTGTTTTTTGGTTTTTTTTTCCCCGAGTTGGGGGTCTCACTTTGTTTCCCAGGCTGGAATGCTGTGATGCCATTATGGCTCACCATAGCCTTGACCTTCTTTTTTCAGGCAATCCTTCTACTTTAGCCTTCTTGTAGCTAGAACTACAGCTACTTGGTGTGGCTACACCACTACACCTGGCTAATTTTTTGATTTTTTGTAAGACAAAGTCTTGCAGTTTTGCCCAGGGTGGTCTCGAACTCCTAGACTTAAGCAAACCTCCCACCTTTGCCTCCCAAACTGCTGGGATTACAAGCGTGAGCTACCACGCTCAGCCCTGTTTCTTTTTAATGATACTTCTTTGTGAAACTTAATTTTATAACTGAGTGCTAAATAATATGTATATAAAAATATATGCTCATCTTGGGCAGTTTGTGAAGATTAATCTTCTTTTCTCAGAAGAATAATTGAAATATGACTGCCATGATTCCATCTGAACAGTGAGGGTGGAATTTACTTTCATCTACCTTGACACAGCTGCTAAACAAACTAGATAACTAAAAATGGAAATGTAAGCAAAAAAGGGGGGAAGGGTGAAAAAACCAGATTCCAATAGCTGCTTTCTTCATACTGCTTAAATTTTATTTTCTTAGAATGACATTGACAACTGGCGGGTTATTTTTATTAGTGAATATCATTGAGATTGTTCAGTAGTCATGGAATTGGGGGGTGGTGATGATTAGTGCTTTTTGGTTTCTGAAATGAACACTGAAGACTTCAGATTGAAATCTGAGTATATCTCTCTTATGCTCTTCATAATAAAAAAACATTAATTAAGTGACTCTTACGTGAAACATGTTCTGTTGTACACTATATGAAGAGATTGCTCCTCTATAGGTGTTTGTTGTTTAAAGTGAACAGTCACAGAATAACCATTCATTAGGATCAAACCTCAAATAGGTACTTAAAAGTTGTGTTTATATTTCATGTATGTAGTAGTGCTCAAAGATTGGTATGAGGGAAGTACATTAATTTAATTAGTTTAACATTCCCATGGTTGGACTGTTCCCATTACTTCTAGTTACTTGGGAAATTTTTTGTGAAGAAGACTGATTTCCAAAGTGATTTCAGTGATAGTTGAAGACTCATCAGCGAGAGTGAAAGGGACAAGGGAAGAGAGCCCAAGAGACAAGGGAAGAACAATGGGCTAATAAAGAGAATAACTACATATATTCTCATGAGGAAAGGGTCTGTGGTCTATAGGAGAGCAAGAAGAGTAGCATGTCCTTGAAGTGTGGTGATAGGAATGTGAAACTCAGATTGGCATTAACTCCTGGTCAATAGGATGGTATGACGTTTCTGCAAAGGTTTATGACAGGATCCTGTCATTATGGATGGAAGAGAAGCTAAGTGTTTTTTTTTTAAGACTCCCACATTTTATTAGGAACTGCATGACACCCATTTAAACATACCAGAGTCTCTAGAATTGTGGCATTTTAGTCTCAGCATACTTTAACACAGATCACATATAAACTTAGATTACTTTAAAGATTTATTGTATTACTTTATGCATTTTAGTTTTTATTAAAAATGAAGTTTGATCTATAGTAATAACTGTGACAAAAAAGAAGGTTAAATCAAAATTTGTGGAAAGTAGCACCCATCTTAGGGAAATGCCATTATGTCAAACACTTCAAAATGCCTGGATTTCAAAGGTGTCAGTTAGAGCCATATTTCTTGAATTTTTTTTTTTTTAACTCACCAAGCTAGATTGTGTCATTCTAATGTGGTAACATATATCTGATAAAATTATCCTGGTACTGATTATCTCTTGGGAAGAGGTTCAGAGAGGTGAACTTTTAATAAGACTTTGGTGTACTTATGATACATTTGTCCTGCAAAATCATTACAGTAGCTAACCTTACTGATACTGGTTTTTTGATACCATCTGATTACAACTCTGTGGCAATTTCTTCAAGTGAAAGGTAATTTATGAAACTTACAGATAAGACTACTTACATTTAAAAAAGCTTTTTATTGCTTTTAGATATTCTTGGAAAAGGCTAAGATGTCCTAGGCTCCCCTGTTAATGTTGTGCTTCCCTGAAGTCAATGATGGCAGAGTAGCAGAATCAATTCTAAGTGATAGTAAAAGAAGGACTACTGTGGCAAGATGGGTGATGAGTGCTCTATTCAGGGATTATTGGCACATAAAAAATGACACGGAAGAGGTCATAAAAATGTTGGTGGAATTTTGAAGACTGATGAGAAAGACTGATTTTTAAAATCATCTTTATATTCCTCTTTTTTTCTTCAGAAATAAGAGCCTTTATTACATCTGAATGTCAAATCAAAAGTAGTTAGTATTCATCAGATTACCCTTCTCCCTTCTAATGTTGAAGAATTCAAGATCTCAGGAAGTTGTAGCTGAATTTATCCTCAATTCCAAAAGAATTTTAAAATCAGCTTAACCTCAGCATTTAGAAAGAAACTGGACTAAATAATCTAATATCTAGCTTGGTATTACTTATAAGAGCACAGGTGCTAGAGCAGTAATCAAAATGACTGTGAAAATTGATTATGCCAGATTTATTTCCTATTCTTCTGTGATAGAATAAAAGACCTATAGACAAGGATAAAATAGTAAGTTACTCTTTTGGAGAGATTGGGGTATGTCTCACTCTGTTGACTAAACTACAGTGAAGTTCATTGCTCACTACAGCCTCAAACTCCCAGGTACATGTGATCCTTGTGTGTCAGCCTCCCAAGTAGCTGGGATTACAGATGAAAGCCACCTTGCCTAGCTACTTATTCTTTCTTAATTTTAGTAAGCTTTTGATTTTGAATGATGCAACATTCTTATTGACAATCTAGGAAAGCCCCCCCCCCTTTTTTTACTGAACTCTAAGCATCTTCATAGAAAAAGGCATACAATAAAAACACCACTTTATTTAAATCTTTACAAATTAATAGATTCCTCTGTCACTGAATTTTTGTTTGTTTGTTTTGTTTTGGGGGACTTTTTTTTGAGTTGTTGTTGCCCTGGCTAGTCTTGAGTTCCTGGGCTCAAGTGATCCTCCCACTTTGGCATACCAAAGTATTGGGATTACAGACATGAGCCACTGCTCCTCGCCCCAGATATGTTTTTAATTGTTGTTTTGCCTTCTGTCTTATTGATATATCCTAATTTTTATAATTATTCTCCTACTAAGGAGTATTTGGATGAATTCTAATTTTTCCCTGTTTTAAATAACACATCGAAGAACATATAGATTATTTTTCATCATTCTTCCTCTCTTCTTCCTTATCTCCCTCTTTTCTTCCTTCCTTCTTTTCTCTTGAGGGTATTGAATATTTTCTTACATTCCATATATTGCCTGATAGAATTATTGGGCCAGAAGATATTAACAGTTTTATAATTCTTATTTTATATTCTTGATTACTTTTCAGGAAGATTGAATCAACTAATAATATCACTAAGTAAAAATATAGCCTAGTCAACGTGAGATTTTATAATTTATATCTTGTTACTTACATAGTATGTTACTTACATAGTAGTACTTTAAAGCTGTTTTAACTGGTATTTCTTTAATTTCTGTTTTTTTTTTCATGATTCCTTTCCATTTGTTTTTTTCAAAATTTATCTTTTTCTCTCCTTGGCCACTTATGAGTGAATTTTAGGTGTTGTCCATATGTAATTGTAAGCTTCTTTTCTTTTTTTTTATTTGAGTTGGAGTCTCACTCTGTCACCCAGACTGGAGTGCAGTGGCCGCTCCTGGCCACCGCGGCCTCGACCTGCTGGGCTCCGGCGATCCTTCCGCCTCAGCCTTCCAAGTAGCCGGAATTATAGGCATGCGCTACCACACCCGGCTGATTTTTTGATTTATTGTAGAGATGTGGTCTCGCTGCCCAGGCGGGTCTCGAACCCACGGGCTCAGGCAATCCACTCACCTCAGCCTCCCAAAGGCGCAGGATTACAGGCTGAGCCACCAAGCCCGGCATAAGCTTATTTTCTTTTATGTTTTTGGACAAGAAATTTATCAGCTTTTCTCAGTGTGTTGTGTTGCTTTTTATATTTCTTTATAACATTTTAGTAAACTGATGTTTTGTTATCTATCTTTTCCCTGAGATAGCTCTTAATTATCACAGAAGATTGATGTTCTGGTTTCTTTATTTAAAAAATAAATATTTGAGGCCAGGCGTGGTGGTGCAAGCCTATAATCCCAGCATTTTGGGAGGTCGGGGTGAGAGGATTGCTTGAACCCATGGGTTTGAGACCCCAGTCTGGGCAACTTGGTGAGACCTCATCTCTACAATAAATCAAAAAATTAGCTGGGCATGGTAGTGCATGCCTATAGTTCCAGCTACTTGGAAGGCTGAGGTGGAAGGATCACCTTAGCCCAGCAGGTTGATGCTGGGGTGGTGGTGAGCATGCCACTGTGCTCCAGCCCGGGCAATGGAGTGACTCCAACTCAAAAAAATAAGATAAAATAAAATAAAATAAGAAAATAAATATATATATTCAATCTGTAGGATACACAAGCACATGAGACAATATATGTATCCAAATACAAATTTTTTTTTGAGTCAGATTCTCACTCTGTCACCTAGACTGGAGTGCAGTACCACACTCATGTGGTAGCATCCTCAACGATCTGCTGAGCTCAGGTTATCCTTGTGCCTCAGCCTTCCAAGTAGCTGGAACCACAGGCACACCCCAACATGCCCAGATAATTTTTTGATTTATTGTAGAGATGAGGTCTCGCCAAGTTGCCCAGGCTGATCTCAAACCCGTGGGCTCAGGCAATCCTCTAGCCTCTGCCTCCCAAAGTGCTGGGATTACAGGCATGAGCCATCATGCCTGGCTATAATTTTCATACTAATGTTCAATTATCACAGCAATTCTTGAGTGGTGATTCCTTTCCCTCACATTGAGTTGCTACTGATTTCTAATTTATTTATGTATTAAATAAATTATACCAAATAAGCATATCTATCATATTTCTTGAGTGTCATTTTTCCTCAAGCCTATACCATATCATTTTGATTACTCTTCACGTTATGATAGCCATAAAATAATTGCTGCTCTCTTATTTTGTATATTTATTTTATGAGGCTGGTAATCATTGAATATACAAAAGGATTTTCGTTGGTATTGAATTAAACTTATTTTTACCTTAGAGCTTTTATTATCTTTGCAACACTTTGTCTTATCAGCTTAAGTATAGCTTTTTATTTATTTATGACTTTCTTTACCATTAACAATTTGTGTTGGCCAAGTGTGGTGGCTCACACCTATAATCCCAGTACTTTAGGAGGCCAAGGCAAGGCAGGAGAATCACTTGAGCCCCAGGAGTTTGAGTCCAACCTGGGAAACATAGCAAGACCTTGTCTCTACAAAAAATAAAAAAATTAACTGGGCGTGGTGGCATGCACCTGAAGTCCCAGCATCTCTGGAGGCTGAGGTAGAAAGATCACCTGAGTCTAGGAGGTCAAGGCTGCAGTGAGCCATGACTCTGCCACTGTACTCTCTCCTGAGTGAGACCCTGACTCAAAACAAGCAAACAAAGCCAATTTGTTTCTTTCCTTAAATAAGTACCTTATATTTGGTTAAGATAACATCTGAGTATTTCAAGGTTTTTTTTTTCTTCTTTATTTTAAAGATGTGGGGTACCATTCAGGGCTATGTGTACAAACATTCATTTTACAGGTAGCTTTGTTGATGAAGTGTGCCCCTCCCTCCCCTATTTAAAGGTTTTTATCTTTTGTTAATGGAATTTTTATTTTGCTATATATTTTATTTACATGTCACTATAATTTAGGAATTCAATATAAGTAAATATATTTTACATGTTACATTTACTGCTCACAGGGAAAGGTATGGTATTGACCAAACTATCCTATAAGGAGTCTTTTAAAAAATTTTCTTTAGGGATTTCTGTGACCACAACTTCTGCCGTAGTTAACAGAGAGGCCACCCCAGCAGCAGTCAATAAAGCTGTTCTTACAAACTTTGTTGGGTCGGTGATTCCTTTTTCCACCATATTCACAGAATCTCCAATCATAGCATCATAATCAGTTTCTGAGGAATTCTGCATAATTTTCTCAACTATCAAAGAACCTTCAATGCCTGCATTCTTGGCAATGGTTATTACAGGAATTTTGAGTGTTCTTTTCATAATTTCTCTACCAATTTTTTGATCTTCGTTAGCTGGAGCTAATGAGTCCAAGGCACCGAAGCAGGGCACAACCCCTGCCCAGAACAATGTCTTCTTCCACAGCTGCTTGTTTAGCATTAAGGGCATCTGTAACCCTGTCTTTCT
Organism: Carlito syrichta; assembly: GCF_000164805.1. Lineage (NCBI taxonomy): Eukaryota > Metazoa > Chordata > Mammalia > Primates > Tarsiidae > Carlito > Carlito syrichta. The sequence continues at coordinate 26,635 of NW_007256245.1, read as the reverse complement.
TCTCATTCACTTCAACATCACTTGTCCCATCAGCTACTCCATCTGAGAGCTTTGCCAGATGTTCATTCAGCTTTTCCCTCTCATATTCACTAGTTGTGACATCCAACTGCTCAATGATTTCTGTTTAAAGTTTAAAAAAATTCTCCCTCATAGCCTGGAGACACTCATGAAAAAAGCCAGAAACTTATAGAACTTACTGAGAAAGGGTCTGGGAAAAAAAGAAGAAAAGAAGGGAATTAACAAACAAACAAACAAACAACCCACACCTTGGAGATTTGGTGATTGGACTATATGTGCACATTGCAGATTTCTGGTCTTAAATCATACTTCATTTAGACCAGGGGTGTCCAACCTTTTGACTTCCCTGGACTGCATTGAGTAAAGAGGAATTGTCTTGGGCTGAACATAAATTATATAATATAGTCAGTTTGTATGTGTGTGTGTGTGTGTGTGTGTGTATATATATACACATATATGTGTATATATATATACATATATATGTGTATATATATATATATAAAATGACTTCCAATTTTTTTTTTAGATTAGAAAATATAGTTTATTTAGAAAGTAAATTAGAGACAGAAAGAGGAGAGTCACCTCCCCATGGTAGGAGAGGGGGCCAAAACCAGGAAGCATGGCAACAGCTATAGCTCAAAGAGCACATGGCCATACCAGAGTCTAGCAGGGCAATGACCAAGATGACCTAGCAATGTCGTGGCTTCCAATATTTTTATTATAAAGTTTAAAAAATGAAAATATTTTATGTCTGGTTTGATGGAAGTGGTGGGTTTGATGGAAGTGGTGGCAATTCTTAGTGACTTCTCAAGGTGCTTGTCAGAAATGTTCAAATTTTGTCTTCGTGTGCTTCATAATTGAAAATGGCTGCTCACAAATGTATGTGCTGCCATAAAACAATATCATGAGTAAGACGTGATTGTGAACTTCAAAAAAGGAACTACGTATGAATCACAAAGAAAATAAACACTAGGCCGGGCTTGGTGGCTCAGCCTGTAATCCCAGCACTTTGGGAAGCTGAGGCGAGTGGATTGTCTGAGCCCACGGGTTTGAGACCAGCCCGGGCAACTTGGCAAGACCTCGTCTTTACAATAAATAAAATATTAGCTGGGCATGGTAGTGCATACCTGTAGTTTAGGCTACTTGGAAGGCTGAGGCAGAAGGATCACCAGAGCCCAGCAGGTCGACACCGGGATGACTGTGAGCGTGCCACTGCCTGCACTCCAACCTGGGTGATGGAGTGAGACTCCAACTCAAAAAAAAAAAGAAAGAAAGAAAAGAAAAGAAACACTAAAAAACATATTATGTTAAAGGACTTTGTGGGGATACATTACCAGCTGTGTGGGCTATGAGTTGGACGTGCCTGATTTAGACCAGTGGTCATTGGATTGAAGACAAAAAGGCACCAGTGTGACAATTCATTTTTACTGGCCTTTTCCATTTTATAAAAGTCCTTTTATTCTTTTCTCTCTTTTTTCTTCCATAGCTAATCTCCTTGAAAAAAATACCTTGCTGGGGGTGGTGGGGGGTGGGTGAAAGAAAAAAAAGAAAAAATACCTTGCTGGTTTTTCTTTTTTTACTTCCTTGGCATTTACTCATTTCACTAAAATTTGACTTTTGTCCCTACCCTACTGAAATGTCCTAGTTAATGTCCTTAATGATACTTCTCTGCCCTTATCCTAATTTACTTTTTACAGTATTTGAGACCGTTAATCACTTCTTTTTTGATAGCTTCCTCTAAATCAACTTAAGTAATCACTTTTCTTTTTCCTCTTCATTTTCTTCCTACATCTCTGAACTCTTTCTTTGTAGTTTCTTTTTTTCCTTCCATCATGTTGGGAATTCACTGGGATCTATGTTTGAACTTCTTTTTTTCTCATTCTATATTTTCTTTCTGGATATTTTACCTGTGGCTTCAATTTCCACTGCCCTAGACACTGATAACTACTAAATGTATGAGTTTATTGAGTCCAGGCTGTGTTCCTAGACACAAGACACATACACTCATGTTCCTGTTATAAATTTCTGCTTGGGTTCAATCCAGGCACCTTAAACTTAACATGTTCAACTTGAACTCATCATCTCACCTTTAAAATATATTGTTCCCCTATAATCCCTATTTTGGGGGAATATCTTTGTTGTCCTCCTAGTTACCTAAGTCAAATCTAGTACTTAACCTATAATACTTCTTCTATCCTACCTGTACTTCAATCTGTTACTGTGTTCTGTCAGTTCTGCCTTTGAAATCTCTGTTAAGTCTGGTCTTCCTTCTCCATCTCCTCTGCCCCTATCTTATTTCAGGTCCTCATTATTTTTGACTGAACTACAGTGGCCTCTTACCTAATGTTCCTGCCTCTGGACAACTCTTTTTTATTCATTTCTATTTCCGGCACAGTGATTCGGGAGATATTTCTAAAACTCAATATTCTCCTGCCATTCTTCTTCTTGAACTTTCTTAATGATTTCATTATTGTTAGAATAAATCCCAAACTCTTAATATGGTTTATAGGTCTCTTTATATACAGCCCCTCTGTAACTGTTCAGAATTGTGTGTCCTGACACTCCCTGACAGGTTTCCTATTGAACTATCTGTACATCTATGGAACCATGCTGAATATTGCTTAGCATGCTTTTGCACATTCAGTTCCCTTGAGATATATTCTCTTTGTTTGCTTACTTCCTTTGAGAGGCTCAGTCATCATTCAGTAAATATTTTTTTTTCTGCTAACTGTGTGTGCCATACCATTTTAGATGCTAGAGATAGTAAATAAAGCACACAAGAATACCTATGTTCATGAACCTTTACATTCTGGTAGAACTCAGGACTGAGTTGGGTGACTTTGTCCTTACACAGTGCCTTACTCTTTTTTTCTTTTAAATACAATATAAATACATTTGGTTTCCATGATTCTAGCTTTTTTTTTTTTTTTATCATGAGCCTTTCTCAAATCCTTTCTAGATGATAGAACCCATGCTAATACATAAATTGCCCTCTGTCTCATTTATTATCAAAACGCTCATGAAAGGAGCTGAAACTTATTCATGGAAGATAAAAATAGGAGTTTAAAGTATTATCTCTCCCAAGGATATATTTTTCTAAAAAGCCAGAGAAACTTTAAGCTTGGGGAATTTTAAGCATCAGATTACCTAAAATCAAGTTTGAACTTTGGAGCAATCTGCATTTTTCAGTACCGTTAAAACTAAAAAACATAAAAAAGAAAGAAAAGAGCAGTCTAGAATAGAACTAATTAGATTATGGTGGGTAGTGTCACTGCACATCTGAAGTCAGTGGCCTTCTGTTTTTACATAGTGATTGATTTCATGAGGAACCTTGAGCCTGTTTATACTACTTAATTATTTCTGGTTGCCAACAGGGAAGAAAATACTGTTTACCTCCCTTTTCTTGGATCTTGGGAAGATTTGTGAGCCATTCTGGAAGAAAAGTGTCATTATCTAATAAATGGTAATAAATCAGTGACTATCTTAAAAATATTCTTAGAGGAGACCATATACAAAGTTCTCTGTTATACTTTGTGAATTCCATTGGGGGATCTGGTTGAATCTGAGTTTGTGACTATATTTTATGAAGATTTCCTGCTAGGGTCTTGAGTTTGAATTGGCATTTAAATGAGAGAAGTAAATGCTATAATAAATTGAGGTAATGTTCAGTACAGTGAAAAAGATAGGATAGGAAATGAAGAAAATATATGTTCATAGAAAAGTAAGTATGGGGGACAGGCAAGTGAATATAGAGACAAAACAGTGCAGAAATAGTAAATGAGGAACCTGTGTTAAAATAATATAGAGTATCAAATAAAGTTGGCCTTATAGTGGACAGAGGAGGACACCATGAACATGTTCTGGATTTTTAGAGCACCAGAAAGACCACCTCCTCTGCTTTAAAATATATTTTCCATTTACTAGTGAAGGCCGAACATTCTTTTCACGATGTCTTTGACATTGTGCGATGCAAATATACCCAGAAGGGAAAACACCTTCTATACCTTCCCTACAGACTAACTCGGTTTATTCTGTAATTTGGCTCAGAGTAGGCTTTGCCATGGAATTAGCTGGGGCCTATTAAAGAAGTTTATGTACAGAAGTTTTTATTTGCTTCCTTAATTTCTTCCTCATAGTTTTATTCTAAATCAAAAGTAGAGAATTACTGGAATATATAAATCCTCCTCATAACCAACCCTAGCAATTTTCATTAATCTTTGAGATGTTTTTCCCTGTAAAGAACAGTGGCAAAAAAATGAAATGGAATCCAGATTAACTGACTAGTTTTTATTCCTTGTTCTTATTTCTCAAAGCAAACCTTTAAAAGTTGTGCAGTATTTGAGAAAGAAGGAAAATGATTTATTAGTGATTGAAAGCTGCTATTTTATTTAGATTTGACTTTTAATTTTAATTTTTGTCATAAATATCTTGGACAAAGGAAGAAGTATATGGCTGCAGGATCTCATGATTATACTTGTATTATACTTTTATCACTTTCCCTTCAACCTCCCCTGCCCCCACCAAGTTCCTAACCTTCATGAATGCTAAGGCCTTAGTTGGCCATCTCTGCAGAGTTGCATACAAAAAGCACAGTACAGCATCCAGAAGGAATTTAAAAGGAATTTCTCTCAAACAATGTTAAATAACATCTAAGTTGTAACCCACTGCAATACTTCTCACATTTCTTTTCTTTTTTTATTATCTCCAGTTTTTTCACTTTAGGGCTGCTCAGAAACCCAGATCATATTCCAACCTAATATTTTTTCCTTTCGTCTTACCTTCCTCAACGGTTTATTAGATGGACAGACTTAGTCTTTTTTCCTTCTTTTATTGTTTTTCTCTATTTCTTGCCCATTATTCAAATTTTCTCTCTTTTTTTTGAGTTGGAGTCTCACTCTGTTGCCCAAACTGAAGTGCAGTTGCTCGCTCCCGACCACCGCAGTCTTGACCTGCTGGGCTCCGGAGATCCTTCCGCCTCAGCCTTCCAAGTAGCTGGAACTACAGGCGCGGGCTACCACACCCGCCTAATTTTTTTATTTGTTGTAGAGATGAGGTCTCGCCAAGTTGCCCAGGCGGGTCTCAAACCCGCGGGCTCAGGCAATCCACCCACTTCAGTCTCCCGAAGTGCGGGATTACAGGCTGAGCCACCAAGCTCGGTTTACTCAAATTTTCTATAACAAAAATGAGTCCAGATATTGAGGAAGGAGGAATCATTTCTTTTCTCTCAACTCTCCGTCTTGCCTTTCTCTTGTTTCTGAGTCACTGTAAGTCCTGGGAAACAGGACAGTCCAAAAGACAACTTTCCTTAGAGGGCAGTGAAGACAAATTGAATGGGTAAAGATGAAATACATTTTAGCTGTCTTCTCCTTACTCCAGGATGGGTGCATTCACACTATTATAAATTTTGTCATGGCTACATCAGGTTGCTTTGAGGATCCAAGAATTCTATTTTCTGAACCCAAGGGACGAAGGATACAGACAGAAAAGATCAGCAACCAGCACTGGGGAGGGAGAGGCATAAAGGAGGTAGAGCTGACTCATCTTTCTCTCTCTTAACCCTAATCAGTTACAAGCAACTGGTTCTTTCTTTAACCCTTTAGCTGGTTAGTGAAAGTATGCTGGCAACAGCATGTCTGACTGGCATATTTAGGTACCTTTGTGACAGTTTTCAAAAGGTGCTCTTTCTCTAGCTGTCGTGGCCCTAAAGTCAGGGTTCGGGCTTTGCCAGTTATTAAGCCAAAAAAAAAAAAAAAAAAAAAAAAATTCTGAAATATTCTTACATGTCCCCTAATAAATAATCCTTCCTCCTTTTCCTTATCCTGTTCTGCATCTGCTTAACACATATCCTGAGCCACTGTCATATTGAGAAAGGCTGGCAATATAATAGGGGTGATGGGACAGAGCCTGAAATATTAACAAGCAATAGCTTGGACTCCAGTGCTTACATTAGCTGTGTTGATCAGCTGCTCATTCACATGATCCCGAGAAAGAAAGAATCTTCTTTGTTGTACCTGCTCCCTTTTCATCCTGATGATTGCCTCAGAACCTCCGTCTGCTCCTTTTTCAATTGACTAGGTTTTGAGCTCCCTGAAACTGCACCTACCTTCACAGCAGTTTTTTCCTACAAGTGGTTAGAACTCAGGTTTCTTCTGATCTTGTTTCTCTGATCTGATTCCACATGCTTTCTTTTCTTTGAGAAATCCTCAAAATGTGTGATCTGCTTAGCTCTCTTCCTTGCTTTCACTGACATACTGAGTTTATTCTTTTAAAATATTCAATTTCATTGGATTTGGGATGAGAAGGTGTTCAGATGTGTATAAAGTCTGTTTCATTCCTGTTTTAGTTTTTATTTACATATTTATGTCTATATTTCTATATAATATCATCCTTCTATGTATGATTGACTCAATATGTTATTAAAAATCTGAACATTACTTATAGTTTCTTTACTAGAAAGAGACATATTTCCAACTTAAGTATATTAAAAAGTAGCCAGGTACGGTGGCTCCTGTAATCCCAGCACTTTGGGAGGAGAGGTAAGAGGATTGTCTGAGCCCAAGGATTTGAGGCTAGCCTGGGCAACTTGGTGAGACCATGTCTCTACAATAAATAAAAAAAATTAGCCAGGCATGGTGATGCACGCCTGTGGGTCCAACTACTCGGAAGGCAAAGGCAGAAGGATCACCTGAACCCAGCAGGTCGAAGCTGCAGTGACTATGAGTGTGCCACTGCACTCCAGCCTGGGCTACAGAGTGAGACTCCTGCTCAAAAAAAAAAAAAAAAGAAAAGTATAGAATGTGTTAAGTTGATTTGGCAAGTCAACCCCAGATTAAAAGAATTAAATACAGTGTGACATAAATATTTGAGTTGTGCAGGTAACTACTGTTTTCATGGAAGTAACAACATGTTTTCATGTTGCCTGAGCAACATGGCAAGACCTTGTCTCTACAATAAATAAAAAAAAAAATTAGCCGGATGGGGTGGTGCATGCCTGTGGTTCCAGCTACTTGGAAGGTTGAGGTGCAAGGATCGCCAGAACTCAGCAGGTTGAGACTATGGTGGCTGTGAGTGTGTCACTGTATTTCAGCCTGGGCGACAGAGTGAGACTCCAACTCGAAAAAATAATAAACCAGGCTCGGTGGCTCAGCCTGTAATCCCGTCTCCTGAGGGGGACAGTTGCCCCCAGGTTAATAACTACTATAGCTGGGTGCAGTGGCATGTGCCTGTATTCTCAGCTACTCAGGAGACTGAGGTAGGAGGATACCTTGAGTTCAGGAGTTCAAGTTCAGCTTAGGCAACATAGTGAGACTCAGTATCGAAAAAAAAAGAATACTGAAATGGAGGTAGGAAAAAGACTCTTTTCTTTTCATTCAGCTGAGAGAATTCCATTTTTTTAAACATAATCTCTAAGGAAATAAGGGGGGGAGGTAAAACACAAAAACATAGCATTTATAGGTAGTGGTGATGGTTACACAATATTGTGAATGTACATTATGCCACTGAATCGTACACTTAAAAATGGCTAAAATGAGC
>NW_007256245.1:13724-18908 GCF_000164805.1 Carlito syrichta | reverse complement strand
CACTCCAGTCTGGGCAACAGAGTGAGACTCCAACTCAAAAAATAATAATAATAATAATAGTAATTTGATGTTGATAACAAAATTTATTACTGGCTTACATAACATGTAATACATATGGAGTTTTTATATATTTGTTAATGGGAAGGTTTGTGGCATTTATATAATTTGACTTATGTTTCAATTTTTTGTGTTTTTTTTTGTTTTTGTTTTGAGTTAGAGTTTCACCCTGTTGCCAGGCTGGAGTGCAGTGGTACACTCACGGCTACCATAGCCTTGACCTGTTGGGCTTAGGCAATCCTTCTGCCTCAGCTTTCCAAGGAGCTGGAGCCTCAGGCATGCATCACCATGCCTGGCTAATTTTTCTGATTTATTGTAGAGACGAGATCTTGCCAAGTTGCTCAGGCTGGTCCTGAATCCCTGGACTCAGGCAGTCTTCTTACTCCACCTTCCAAAGTGCTGGGACTACAGGTGTGAACCACCACGCCTGGCTGTTTTTTTTATGCTGTAACATAAGCGTTTTTCAATGTTGCAGAGGAGAGTTAAAACTGGTACACTCTAGGCCAAATCAGGCTATCAACTTGTTTTGGTTGTTCCTCTTAATATTAGTTCACTCAATTTTTAAAAAATTGAATTAATTGCCAATGTCTGAAAGTGAAGATATTTCACAAAGAGATCCTAACTTGCAGCTTCTCTTGAAAAATTAGAAGATTTAACAATGATGGATCCACATTGCTCTGTGGCAATAAATGACTAGAGCTGAGTAGTGGTTGCCCTTATTAGCTAGTGATTCAGCATGGTCTTCACATCATTCCTTAGTATCTCTTAAGCCAGTTGGCTTCTCTCTTTATTGTTTCTCCCCTGATCCTGTAGACATTGTAGTTTAGAACCTTTACTGTGTAGTTGTTGTAATTATTATTTCAAATTATTTTTGAATATTCATGGAGTAATTGTACTATAATTATCAGATTTCTTTCTTTGTTAATGTATATATAATTCTGTGATATTTCAATATTGTAAACATATATTTTTCACGCTGACATTGTAACCTAAAAGCAGAAGTATGAAATAAAAAGAAACCAGCTCTATGGCTCTTAATAAATATGCAGGGTATCTTCTTAACAAAAATTCAAAAGAAATGCTGACTTTCTACTCACAGGGTTTCACAGTGTCCTACAGTGTCCTTGTGGGGACAATATCAGTTTAGGTCTGGTTTTTATTTTGCTGATTCAATTAGTAATCAAAAGATTGCTTGGTGAATATATAATCAGAATGAGAAAAGCCAAGTAGCTTTGAAGGAGAGTCCCTTATTCCTCAGTGAGAACTGATGTATGAAGCTTGCTTTATTATACAGAACATTTGTCTCTCAAAATCATAATGCCTGCTGAGTCAGTATCCATTTTCCTTAGACGCTGCTGGGTAAATACTGCCAAATTATTCTTTGCAATCCCCTCCCTCTATCTAAAAAAAAAAAAAAAAATTGCATTACTGTCTTCTGTTAACATATTCTTTATGTGAATTTTAATTTCATTAGGTTATAGCTTTATTTTGTATACATCTTTTTTGCTGAAATACCTAATCACCTTTTTGAACTTGATGTAGAGAAACCCAATGACTTTTTGATGGTGGATAATATTACAGGTAATGATGTCATCCATTACATGTTTATGCTTTCTAGATTCATGTGTAGTTTTATCTTCCAAATTCTGGGTATACTTTGTTCTTTTTTTTTAATGAATATTTTTTATTATGATTTTGTGGGGTACAGTTAAGGCACTTTGTTCTTATATATTGATTAAACTGGCATTTGTTTAATATTTATTAACAAAGTTACCCAATAAATTTCACATATATCATGTTATTTTATCCTACTCAGACCCTGTGTCAGTCATCTAAGAGGCTATCATGATTCCCATTTTTAAAAATAAAAAAACAAATTATCAGTGCATGTAAATGACTTGTTCAAGGTCAAAAAGTTAGTAAGTATTGGGGTTGGGAATTAAACTGAGATTTCCTGACTTCAAAGTACATGTTTCCAAGATAAGCAGTAATCTAGAACCAGACAGTTGGCTCAATAGTCAGAAACTAGAAGGAAGCATGACCCTAAGGTACAGATTGTTTCTTTTGAAAGTTCTTTTTTTGCTCCTGCTGGGAAAGCAGAGTCACCTTATTAGGTGTAAGTGGCAGAAAACCTGTCAAGAGGAGTTCTTGGGGATATAGTTGTAGTCTGTTTGTGAGTGAAAATCATGCAAATTGGGTGCTTTTTGATAGTGTCTGGGATAGCTGCAGATGAGGGGGAGGGCAAAAATTAGAGAGAGGTTTTTGGGTTTTTTTGTTTTTTTTTTTTTTACAGAATCCTTCCTATAGGACCTTCTTGTCATCTGCCTAAACACAAAAATATTCACTAATGAAGCTTAACTTCCCTCTGAAACATTTTCATTTTAATAGAGGACATGTAGATAGAAATATGAAAGAGAAAAATCAGTGAGGTGGGGGGTAGGTAGGGGATTCACTTCCTAGTACATTTTTTTCCCAGTGTTTTAAGAAAAAAATTGGATATGAATTTTAAAATGGTTAATAAAATACTTAATATAAGGAATACTTATAGTCCTTCTTGGGTTTTATTCTCTTAAAATGATTTCTAAGACTGTGTAATGGGAAGATTTGTATAGAATTTTATTATATGTTCATTATAATTCCTGTACGCTTAAGCGATATAGTATAGCTTTGAAACAAAAATAAGATATACTTCTGTCTCCAGGGACTGCTGATATTTTCATATGAAAAGAGAGAAGTAGGCTGGGCTCAGTGGCTCAGCCTGCAATCCCAGCGCTTTGGGAGGCTGAGGTGAGTGGATCGCCTTAGCCTGTGGGTTCAAGACCCGCCCGGGCAGCTTGGCGAGACCTTGTCTCTACAACAAATAAAAAGAAAAAAAAAGAAAAGAGAGAAGTAGTCAACAAATAATTTTTCTAGCATATGGGTTTCCTCTTGTTGACTTTTGAAATATTTGTTGGTAAATATATTCTGTAGCTCCTTGTAGTACCTCAAATGACTAAGAATGGGGAGAGTACTAGAAGTAGTATCTATTTCTTTTGTAGAGATTAGAAACAAGATACATAATGTTCTACTTCTCCAAAGGGTTCAGAATAGGTAATTAAGAACAACTTTTAAGGTTTTAGAGTTGAAAGAAAGTGAAAGCCTAGCTCCTCTGTGCCTAGTGACCTTAAGATTCACATAAGCTGAAATAAACTATATGCATTTATGAATGTTATTTACTTTTAATCTTTTAAATATATTGGAACATTTTAGCTGAATTAGTAGATATTCAGAGCATATATACATGATAATTAGAACTCCACTAACCTCTGTTTCAGCAAAATCATTCTAATCTTGGCTGAAACCTGTATGGGGTAGAAAGTTATTTTACATGATGTCTGAAATGATTACTAGGTTTGTACATGCTTTATTTAGTACTGATATGCACACTACTACTGTACGACTTCGCTTTTAGTAAAAAAGCGAACTATGGAATTTTTCCATATATAAGTTCTAAGGGAGAGAAACCTCCACATGATCTGTGAATGCTACCAAATACATTTCCAAATTCTACCAACATAAGCAGACTAGTTCTTTATGTCTTTAGATCTAGAGATCCTCTTTTTATGAATCTCTTGTAGTCTGACAGTTAGTTATAAAGGAATGCATACTCCCTCAGCATTCCAAGGATACTGCTAGCAGGTGAACCAAAATATTCTTAGGGATGTTGTTTATAAACAGGAAGTCTCTTGAACCTGAGGATCAAGAGAAATAAATTGATCAAGCCCTTGCAGGAGCAGTTTATCACTCTGGAATACCTTTGACAGTTGCTGAAAATACATACTGGCAGGAAGTTTTTTAATTACCAAAACCATCAAATCACTTGCTTGGTTCTTTTAGAGTCAGTGCAATATATGAGTGGGTAATGGAGTCTGTCCAAGAAAAAATGAGCTAAACATTGTGTCTGGCACTGTCCCTGTTGCAGATGGAAGACCAGATGTGCAGGGGCAGCCACTAATTGTCAGAATTATATATATTTATTTATTTATTTATTTATTTATGCAAATTGGGTGCTTTCTGATAGTGTCTGGGATAGCTGCAGATGAGGGGAGGGGGCACACACATATACATGCTACATATCTACATATCTATGTATGCATGAGAGTTAAAATAAGAAAGAAAAGGTTTCTGTAGTACATAAGAGGACCTCAAGCTTGCAGTAGGTTGCATCCTGGAAAAAGCATCTTAATTAAGTGAAAATGATTTTTGAGTTTAATTTGGTTTTCTGTTAGAAGTAACATTATAATAAGGAGTTACATGCTTCACTAGGAAAGAGATACCTGTGTCTTTATAAAGACTGGCCATAAATTATAATGTTTAATCAGCTATTAATGATAGAAAGGGACAGTAACAGCCAAGCACTTTTCAAAGATAATACATTTTTTATTTAATTTCTCACACTATTATCTTCATTTTGCAAATTAGGAAATTGAAGTTTAGAGAGGTTCAGTAATCTGAGGAAGATCATAGGGCAAGGAAGTGCTAAAGCATGGACTTATTAAAGGGATTAGAGAATGCTTACCCTTGAGAGTTTCAGGGTTAGAGATATGAAGAACAATGAAAAAATATTGAGGCTAGAGATGGATTATAATGGAAAAGAAGAGTTAGTCTGTGCTTTTGCTATATTAAAAGCAATAATGGAAAGTAGTTGCCAGAGAATTGTGTGAGTGATTTACTTTGTTGAATGGAAGTAAATTGAGGACTGTCTGTACTGCAGTTGTAAAATGTATAAAGTCCTGCAAAAAGGTAGGTAGCATTAAAGAATTTGCCTTGTCTGAGTAGCAACTGAAAAATAACTTGGGGTATTATAATGAATAAATACCCGTGTATTATTGCAGTAACATGTGTACTATGTGGTCTAAACTTGTTCTTCATTCTTGATAATATTGAATATAATGTCTCTAAAATAGGTTAGAAGAATGAAGGAAATTATTAAATATTTAAGGGCTATTCATACCCAGAGTATTAAAAAAATAGGATGAGATGGATTTATGTTTCAGATGTAGAAATCTGGAAGAAGTGTAGTTCTCATACCACAAACCAGAAAATGTCAGGTAATGTACAAAATCATAACTTTCCTTTTTTTTTTTT
>NW_007256245.1:340-13704 GCF_000164805.1 Carlito syrichta | reverse complement strand
TTACCCCTTTCCCTCCCCCTCTTCAATTCTGTTTTGAGGGAAGGTGGGGTGCTTTTTATTCTCTTCTGCAATGACCTGTTCTTCCTTATGAGGGTCTTCTGGTTTTGTTCACTTTTCCCTCTGTTTTACAGTCTGTCTATTCAGCAGTTTGCAGTCTTGGTCCCTGCTTAAAAAAATGTTTTGCATTTGACTTGGAATATTTTCAGAACCTCACAATAAATCTTGTGGAAATCATAGGCTATGTCACAGACTCTGAGCACTGCAGGATCACTTGTTGGTGAGCAGAAAGGGAAAATCTTTATAATGATGTAATCCCAAAAATTCTGCCAACTCCATCGGCTGTCAAGTTAGCCTCTAGGGTATGCAGCTCTGACGATCTTCAGCAGCTCTTTGAGTCCAGGTTCTTTTCTCGTTGTAGCCGGAAGGTGAGAAAGTAGAATTTATTGAGAACACAGAAAAGCTCCCACAGTGGGAGGGGACCTGAAAAGTTGCTCTTTTTTTTTTTTTTTTTTAGCTCAAGATCTCATTGTGTCTCCTAGGCTCGAGTGCAGTGGCACTATCACAGTTCACCACAGCCTTGACCTCCTGGGCCCAAGCAATTCTCCCTCCTCAGTCTCCCAAGTAGCATACCACCATGCCTAATTAATTTTTTGAATGTTTTTGTAGAGACTAGGTCTCACTGTGTTGCTTAGGCTGGTCTTGAACTCCTGGGCTCAAACAATCCTCCTACATCAGCCTCCCAAAGTGCTGATGGCTGCAGGCATGAGCCACTGCACTTAGCCTAAAAATAATAACTTTTCTTGATCGTATCAGAGAACTGAGGTCTCAGGGCAATGAACTACCCTGAAATCTAGAAAAAATCTAGATGAAAAATACTTCGAAGGAGAGACAGGAGACAAGCATTGACTCTTCCTCATCAGAGAATGGGACGAAGATGGGTCCGATATACAAATGAATAAGAATTTAGCTAAAAATGTTAACAAAATTTAACTGTTAAAGGTTGAATGTGAGCTAAATGTGGAAATAGAATACCTAGGAACTTGAGGCACAAAGGGAGTTTGCATCCACTTATAGTTTCATATCCAGGGGCTACTGAGTACTCATGGGAAAGATAGGGGACAGGATGGGAGAACAAAGAAATCACCCTCAATTCTGCAGACCTGGAGAGGAGAGTAGCTGCTGCTATGGAAAAAGCACAAAGTTCCACTCATATGTATCTCTAAGGGTAAAAGGCTTTAAATCATTTGGGGAAGGGGAGCAAACGCTGCTGTACCTTTGGGTATAGGTAGAAACCCATGGTGGATGGGAAAAGAGGAATACCTTCTTCCTTTTTTTTTTTTGAGTTGATGTCTCACTCTGTTGCCCAGACTGGAGTGCAGTGGCCACTCCCGGTTACCGCAGCCTCGACCTGCTGGGCTCCGGCAATCCTTCCGCCTCAGCCTTCCAAGTAGCTGGAATTACAGGCATGTGCTACCATGCCCGGCTGATTTTTTGATTTATTGTAGAGACGAGGTCTCACCAAGTTGCCCAGGCTGGTCTTGAACCCCCGGCCTCGGGGAATCCTCTCGCTCAGCCTCCCAAAGTGCTGGGGTTACAGGCTGAACCACTGTGCCTGGCCTAAGAGGAATACTTTCTACCAGTAGAGATGAAAGGGGAAACCATCCAGGGACAGGATCATGGGAAGTTTCCTATGCAATTTCCAGTATTCAATAAAAAAATTATGAGGCGCACAAAAAGGCAAGAAAAACCAGCCCACTGTCAAAAAACAAAACAATAAACAGAAGGAGCTTTAAAGAAGACCCAGATGTTAGAACAATCAGGATTTTAAATGACTGTAATTGGTATGTAAAAGGTTCTAGTGGAAAAGAAGGACAACATATGTGAACAGATAGAGAGTTTCAGCAAAGAGATAAAAACTATACAAAAGAATCAAATGGAAATGGTAAACATATAAAACATATAGCAGTGATGAAGAATGCCTTTGATGGGTTCATCGATAGACTTTATACAACTGGGGAAAGAATCAGTGTACAGAAATAGTCAACAGAAATTAATCCAAAAAAGAGAAAAATGAATGACTAGGAAAAAAAACCCCAAACAACTGAGCATCCAAGAGTTCTGGAACAATATCACATGGTCTAATGTAATAACACACAATTGGACTCTCAAAAGAAATGAAAGAATGGGACAGAAAAAATGTTAAAAGAAATAATGGCTGGGAGTTTCCAAAAATATTGAAAGACATGAAATCACACATCCAAGAAGCTCAGAGAATCCCAAGAAAGATAAATGCCAAATACATAGCCCTCCTCCCCACACCCCTAGAAATATCATACTCAAATTTCTGAAAGCCAAAGATAAAGTGAAAATTTTGAATATAGCTAAAGAAAAAAGAAATATTACATACAGAGGAATAAAGATGAATTGTAGTAGACTCCTCATCAGAAAACTCACAATCAGTTTCTTACAAAACTGAGCATACTCTTATCAAAGTCTAGTAATCACAAATAAACTGAAAACTTACGTCTACACAAAAACCTACACAAGATTGGGTGTGTGCCATGGGTCTGTAATCCCATGGGGAGGCTGAAAGAGAAGGATTGCTTGAGCCTAGGATTTTGAGACTGTAGTATATTGTGCCTGTGAATAGCCACTGCATTTCAGCCTACGCAACACAGCAAGTTTCCTTCTTTAAAAAGAAAAAAAAAAGCCGGGATCGGTGGCTCAGCCTGTAATCCCACGCCTTTGGGAGGCTGAGGTGAGTGGATTGCCTAAGCCCGCGGGTTCGAGACCTGCCTGGGCAGCGAGACCTCATCTCTACAATAAATCAAAAAATCAGCCGGGCATGGTAGCGCATGCCTGTAATTCCAGCTATTTGGAAGGCTGAGGCGGAAGGATCGCCGGAGCCCCAGCAGGTCGAGGCTGCGGTGGCCGGAAGCGGCCACTGCACTCCAGTCTGGGCGACAGAGTGAAACTCCAACTCAAAAAAAAAAAACAAAACACTTGTACATGAATGTTTATAGCAGCTTTATTCATAATTGCCAAAACTTGGAAGCAACCAGTAGGTGAATGGATAAACAAACTCTGGTACATTTAGCACAAAATAGAAATGAGCTATCAAGCCATGAAAAGACATGGAGGAAACATAGAAGAATTGAAAGAAACCAATCTGAAAAGGCCCCATACTATATGCTTCCAACAGTATGATATTCTGGAAAAGGCAAAACTATTGAAGCAGTAAAGTGATTAGTGGTTTTCAGGTGTTAGGAAAGAAGGAGCAAAATTAGGTAGAACAAAGAGGATTTTTAGGGCAATAAAACTATTCTGTATAAAATGACAGTGGTGGATATGTATCATTTTATACTTTTCAAAACCCACAGAGTAAACTTTACTGAGCCCGCGGGTTCGAGACCCGCCTGGGCAGCGAGACCTCATCTCTACAATAAATCAAAAAATTAGCCGGACGTGTAGCGCATGCTTGTAATTCCAGCTACTTGGAAGGCTGAGGCGGAAGGATCGCCGGAACCCAACAAGTTGAGTCTGCAGTGACCGGGAGTGGCCACTGCACTCCAGTCTGGGCAACAGAGTGAGACTCCAACTCAAAAAAAAAGAGTAAACTTTAATGTGAACTATGGACATTAGGTGATAATAATATGTTACTATGGGTTCATTAATTGTAGGAAATGTACCATCGTAGTGTGGGATGTCAATAGTGGGGAAGGTTATACAAGTAGAGGGCAGGGGAGTATCTGGGAACTCTCTGTACTTTCTGCCCAATTCTGCTGTGAACTCAAAACTAAAAAGAAAGAAAAAACAGAAGCCAATAGTAAAAGAGAGAAAGAAACTTTGCAAGCCAGAAGATGATAGACATCTTTAAAATTCTGAAAGGAGAATTTTCTGTTTCCTGTGATACCTGGGCGTGAGATCTGAAGTGATGAAGGTCTCTGGTGTGTTAGTAGGGCTCTCCATGCTCTTTGTGTTGATTGATGGTTCCGAGGATGTGACTATCCTGTAGTGAACAGTGTGGCTGCACGTCAGAATTAAAAGAAAGCCTTATTTGAATTACCAGCTATCCCAGCCTTATGAACTCTATCTAGGAACTGGCTGTCCTGTAACTGGAGGGTTATTGGAGTTTTTTTGAATTCCTTTATCCTCTCTCTTCTTTTGGGATCAAAACTGAAGAGCGCTCATAGGGTATTCTCACTGAAAGTTCAATCACTTATGAACCAGCAAATTTAGATATCAGTGGTCACTTTCCAATATCATGCTATATTCAAAGGTTTTCATTCAATTTTATGAAAAAAGTAAAATATAACAGTCATGGGTTCAAAAGGTCAATGGGAAAGAAAAGCTCAATTTCACATCAAACTTCAGGAGTCAACTTCAGGAGTGATATCTTGGAATGTTTTTTTTCCCGACAGATCAAGTAAATTGCATCTCTCCAGATTAAGTGTAGGAATAAAGCTTTCAAATTCTGGGTCAGGAGGCAACCTTATAAACCCTGGTACTGACTGGCCAAGGACTAGACTGCCTATTGGAGACTGGACAAATGCCTGTGGATATCATCTTTTATCTATTTAGAAATAATCTTTTTTTTTTAGCTTGGAAAAAAAGATAGTTTATTTAGAAAGAAAATTGTAAAGAGGAAGAGAGAAAGAGAGGAGATTCACTCCCCAAGGTAGAGGAGGGAGCTAAAACTAGGAAATATGGTGAGGCCACAGCTCAAAGAGCCACATGCCACGCCAGAGTTTACCAAAGCAATGACCTAAAAATAATCTTTTTAAATGAATTTGCTCTGCAAGCACTTTTGGTAGAGCAAAAAATAAGCTTCCCCAGATTTTAAGTTTGTAATACATGCATTTCTAAGAATAAAGTTTTGTAATTAAAAAATAAATAAAATAAAATAAAATTCTGAAAGGAAAATATTATTTCAACCCAGAATTGTATAACCAGTGAAAATGTCTTTCAAAAATAAAGGAGAAAAATGGTAAATTTTATGTTAGGTATAAACAAAAGGAGAGATCAAGATATTTCAAGAATAAGTTGGATGAAAAGAATGCAAAGAATAAACAGCGACACTGATACTTCATAGTTAATGTGATGAGACCAAGTTCAGAAATTAAAAAAAAAAGGAGCATAATTGTTAAAGATAATAACAGATGGGAATACTACTATCAAAATTAATAACAGTAGTACCTAATTAACATCTATTGAGTACATATTTTGGACCAGGCATTGAGCTGAATGCTTTATATCTGGAGGTGACAAGTTTGTTTGTTTGTTTTAAAGAAATGGGTTCTTGCTGAGTTGCTTAAGTTGACCTCAAACTCTTGGGCTCAGTTGATCCTTCTGCCTCAGTTCCTCAAATAACTTGGACCATTGACATGTACTACAATGCCTGGCAAGACAAGCTTCTTAAATAAAAGGCCAGTTGGTAGATATTTTTGGATTTGAAGACTGTACAGTTTATTTTACCTATTATTTTTCATTTCATTAGTTTTTACACTCTTTTAATAATGTATGTAAAAAGCCATTTTTAGCTTGAGGACTATACAAAAACTGTCTGGGGCTGTAATTTGCTTAGCCAGGTCATGTGACTACTTAACAAATTCCAGATGAATCTCATATCCCCAAAAAGTTTGTAGAAAGGACTGAAGACATATATAAATTGAGAATTAATTGTCATATTTCCATGGCTTTGGTATTATAGAAAGTATGATAACATTAAAGAAATAATTTAAATCATCTATAATTTCTACCATCCTAGCACAATAGATAAATCTATATTACTTTCCAGTTCTGGTCTTCATGCAGCATAATTTAAGGACACTAATTTTTAATGTATTTTTCAGCATGCAAAAATAACTTCAGCATTTCTATTTTTAAAATCTCATTAACATTTTTTATAATTTAATAGGGTGTTAAAAAATTTATGCATTGAATTCCAGTCGTGCCGCTTCATGAAAGCTGTTACTTCCCCCCACCAATCACATAGCATTTAAGCAGCATTTTTCAGGCTATGACTACAAAACAAGAGATAATAGAGTTCCAAAGGAGGGAGGAGAGGTAAGTAAAAGAGATGGGAGAAGGGTGGGATAGAATTGAATTTTCAAAGTGATGCGTTTCATATCCAAAAGATTAATTTTTATTTAATATTTTATTAAAACTTTAGGCCTTCTATGTTATTCTTGGTTTTGGTTTTGTTTGTGCAGAATTACTTTTAGTTTCTTTATTCTTTTTCCTAAGATTGGAGCTGTTTGTACTTTATTACCACTCTTCTTATCTTTGCCTCTCTGTCCCCAGCAATGTTTTTTACTATGGTTAAAGTTGTGTCTCCCTTCCCTTCATAAATCTTTTCATTTGCCATCAACCTTCTCAAATATTTTTACTTGGTATGTGAATGAAAATACATTTTTTAATTTATGAAATAAAACCCCACAATACCATTATGTTGGGGTCTAGGACCCTTGGGGGTCCCTGAGACCCTTTCATAGAGTCACTGGGACTATTTCAGACAGTCCCTGGAGTAATAGCTGTTTTCATGATAATGCTAAGAGTTATTATTACCTTTCTTGCTTTTCTTGAATTAATGTACATTTTACAAACTTCTCAGTTTACATTTCTAATATGATAAAAATATACTACATATATAACCTACATAAACAAAAGCTCATTGATGTTCTCATTTTTAGCTCTGAGGTCCTGAGACCAAAAAGTTTGAAATTGGCTAATGTATCCCATTGCTTACTGAGTACCTTTGTATTTTCAGGCCCTGTACTAGTCATGTAGAACCAGTGATGGATTCCCTCAAATTTAGAGGTGAAGATATACTTCTCAAAGAATAAGTATAGTTGTAGGTAGTAAGTGCAGAAATACTACATGTTATGGGAGTCCAGAGGGAAGCATACCTAACTGATTTGGACTATGGTATTGATTGGAGGGCTCAGTCAGAGAGGCTAGAGCCACATTTGTTGGGGGAGACCACTGAACCAAGAATTTTAAATAGTAGAGTGAGGTGAAAGACTGTGGTAGGAGATATTCTAGGCATCAGGAGCAAAGGCATGGAAGCAGAGTGCAGAGTGTGGAAGCAGACATGAGCAGGTCTCTGGTACTGTATATGAGATGGGTCTCAGAGAGGAGTGGAGAGATGGCAGGAGACAGATCTTAGCCATTTTTGGTCTTTTCTGTGTTTAGACTCTGTCCTTATAAGGAAAACTTTTATAACTTTTCTCTTTTTTGAGCACACGTGGTTTTATTGCTTTTTCTTCTTCCTCTTCCTCCTCTTCTTCCTCCTCTTCTTCTTTTTCCTCTTCTTCCTCCTCCTCCTCTTCTTCTTCCTCCTCCTCCTCTTCTTCTTCCTCCTCTTCTTCCTCCGCCTCTTCCTCCTCCTCCTCCTATTCTTCTTCCTCCTTCTCCTCCTCCTCTTTCTCTTCCCCTTCCTCTTCTTCCTCTTCTCCTTCCCCTTCCTCTTCTCCTTCTCCTTCTCCTTCTGTTGGAGTCTAACTCTGTCACCCAGGCTGGAGTGCAGTGGCACAATCACTGCTCACTGCAGTTGAGACTATAGGCGTGTGCTACCATGCCTGATTAATTTTTTTTATTTCTTGTAGAGATGAGGTCTCACTGTATTACCTAAGCTGATCTTGAACTCCTGGACTCAAGCAATCTTCTCACCTCAGCCTCCCAAAGTGTTGGGATTACAGGTGTGAGCCAATGTGCCTGGCCAAATTTGGTTAATTTTTTAAAAAAGCTAATTATTAAATTATTGAGGGCCAGTCAGACACATTTCTAAACATTTTACATATATAAATACTTTGCACAGATCCTCATTTATGAAAAAATGAAAGCTCAAAGAATTCCAAGGTACATCCAGAAAGTAAAATGGTATTCAAGTTCAGGTAGCCTTGCTCCAGAGTCAGTGTGGTTCTGCTGTGACATCTCTCACTATGGGAAGTAACAGCTAGTCACAAAATTATTCTTAAAATGAAAACTAGCTCTGTATATGGGCTGAAAAGTATTGAATTGTGAATTTTGAAAAGGCAAAATTTCTGGTTGTGCAACTTACACATATCTCATTAAAGCTATGCTTAAAATTATGATTGTAGGAGCCTATGATGAGATGCATACAGCTTTTATAGATACCACTGAGACAATAAAAGCAAGTCTCCGACTTGTATTCTAACAATAAAGTCCTTCTATTAGCATTTGTTTTAGCAGACTTCTGTGAAAATAACCCCTTGAGAGTTTCAATTGCAGGTTATGAGACATATGTGTAAATTGGGTCACAGCCCTCTACTTGGTTATAGGTAGAAATTCAAAGAGTTCTGCAGTGAATGTGTATAAAATAAGCTTGTCCCATATTGTGACTTAACTTTGTCTTTTTGTCTACCTTTCTACCACTGTCCTTTCAGGTATTCTCTGCTTTGTGTTGTCTGTATGTTGATTCATTTTTCTGCTTTATAATCAAGTGCTTAATGTTTTTGTTTTTTTTTGTTTTTTTTTTTTGAGTTGGAGTCTCACTCTGTCACCCAGGCTGGAGGACAGTGGCACACTCCTGGCCACTGCAACCTTGACCTGCTGGGCTCCGGCTATCCTTCCGCCTCAGCCTTCTAAGTAGCTGGAACTACAGGTGAGCGCTACCATGCCCGGCTAATTTTTTGATTTATTGTAGAGATAAGGTCTTGCCAAGTTGCCCAGGTCTCGAACCTGCGGGCTCAGGCAATTCACTCACTTCAGCCTCCCAAAGGCGCGGGATTACAGGCTGAGCCACCGAGCCCAGCTGTGCTTAATGTTTTTTAA
Organism: Carlito syrichta; assembly: GCF_000164805.1. Classification (NCBI taxonomy): domain Eukaryota; kingdom Metazoa; phylum Chordata; class Mammalia; order Primates; family Tarsiidae; genus Carlito; species Carlito syrichta. The sequence goes on along the minus strand of NW_007256245.1, from coordinate 4,908 downwards.
TGTATGCCTGCAAATATGCTTTCTCTCATCCTCCTGATAGTCTCTATGATTCCTAAATAAGTGAAAAAAATAAACTTTTGCAAGTTTATGGTCATTTCTTAGGAAAACATTTAACTTTATTTTTCTGTGAAACAGAATATAATCATGGTTTCTAAAACATAGTACAGTCAGTCCTCCATATCTGTGGGTTCTACCCATAGATTCAGCCAAGGTGTTGATAAAAAAATATTTAGAAAAGAAAACCAATGCAAAATAATATAAATAAAAAATGAATATAGCATAACAGCTATTTGTATAATATTTACATTGTATTAGGTATTATAAGTAATCTAGAGATGATTTAAATTTTGTAGAAGGATGTGCTTAGGCTATATGCTAATACTATGCCATTTTATATATGGGACTTGGGCATGCAGATTTTTTTTTGAGTTGGAGACTCACTCTGTCACCTAGACTGGAGTGCTGTGGCACGCTCATGGCCACCACAGCCTCAACCTGCTGGGCTCAGGTGATCCTTCTGCCTCAGCTTTCTAAGCAGCTGGAATTACAGGCACGCGCCACCATGCCTGACTAGAGCATGCAGATTTTGACTATTTTCAGGAGTCATGAAATTAGTCCCCAAGGGGTGACTGTAGTAAGCTTAATAGGAAGGAATGTGTGGTAAATAGTCACCATCCATTTAGCTCTAATGGGCAGTAATGATGGTGAGTTTTATTTTTAAAGCTAATGAAGGTAAAAAGTGTTTTCATTTTTTGAAAGGCTAAATTGAGAACTGCTAGAACTAAAAGCAGTATAGGCAGGAAAGAAAGAATGACAAGAAGAAATAAATTGGAGAAAGATGAACTCTAAAACTTTAAATCCTTAACTCAGTAATACATGACAAAACATGTTACCAAATATGCATCATTTTTTAGTCAGCCATTTAAATCTAACTGACAGTTTCTTATAACTAACACATAAAAGTAAAGATCAGAAATTTATTTTTTTAATTAAACTATTTTTTTTTGCTTCCTTTGTTTGACATGAGATTTCTTAGTTTTGGAAGCTGAGAAGTTCAAGATCAAGGATCTACCAGTTAGGACCCTGGTCACTTTGCTTCTAAGATGGTATCTTGAATAGCAAATTTATTTTTAAGAAATTTTACATTTCATACCTTTGAAATAATTTGAATGGCAGACTTTTACCATGTATGATATTAATACAAAAGTTTTATCAGCATTATTCCTAGTAGCCAAAAAGTAGAAACAACTCAAATATCCATCAACTGAGAAATGGACAAATAAAATATAGTATATCCATACAATGGAATATTATTTGGCAATAAAAAGGAATGTATGTTGCAACATAGGTGAGTCTTGAACACATTATGTTAAATGAAATAAACCAATCACAAAAGACTATATACATATTGTATGATTTCATTTATAGTCATCTGTCACTCAGCATTAGGGTATGTTCTGAGAAATGCACTGTTAGGTGATTTTGTTGTTGTGCAAACATCATAGTGTGTACTTACACAAACCTAGATGGTATAGCCTACTATATACCTAGGTTATATGGTGTAGCCTACTGCTTCTAGGCTACAAACCTGTGCAGCATGTTACTGAACTGAATACTATAGGCAATCGTAATACGGTGATAAATACTTGTGCATAAAAATATAGAAAACCAACAATAAAAAATAGGATATAAAAGATTTTAAAATGGCACGACTGTATAGGACATTTACCGTGAACAGAGCTTGCAGGACTAGAAGCTGCTTTGGGTGAATCAGTAAGTGGTGAGTAAATATGAAGGCCTATGTCATTAGTGTACACTATTGTAGACTTTATATACACTATATACTTAGGCTACACTAGATTTATTAAACTTTTTTTCTTCAATAGCAGCTTAACCTCATCTTATTGTAACTTTTTAAATTTATGAACTTTAAAAGTTGTTTAACTTTCTGAGTTTTTGTAAGTATACCTCCCTTGAAACACATACATATTGCATGGTTGTATAAAAACATTTCTTTGTTTATATCTTTATGCTACAGACTTTTTCTATTTTACATTTTTTAAATTTTATTACTTTTATAAACTTTGTTGTTAAAAAGTAAAACAGATGGGGGCAGTGGTTCATGCCTGTAATCCTAACACTTTGGGAGGTTGAGGCTGGAGAATTGCTTGAGGCCAGGTGTTTGAGACTAGCCTGGGCAACATAGTGAGACCTTGTCTCTACAAAAAATATGAAAACCTTAACCGGGTATGGTAGCATGTGCCTGTAGTCCCAGCTACTCAGGAGGCTGAGGTGGAAGGATTGCCTGAGCCCAGAAGGTCAAGGCTGCAGTAAGCTGTAACTGTGCCATTGTACTCCAACCTGGGCAACAGAGTGAAAACTGACTCAAACGAACAAACCAAAACACTGAAGACAAACACACATTAGCATAGGGCTACACAGGGTCAGGATCTTTGATATTACCACATCTTGTCCCACTGAAAGGTTTTCAGGGCCAGTAACACGCATGGAGCAGTCGTCTCCTGGCTAACAATGCCTTATTCTGGAGTTCCTCCTGAAGGACCTGCCTGAGGCTGTTTTACTGTTGGTTATTTTTAATAACTAGGAGTACACTCTAAAATAACAATAAAAAGTATAGTATAATAAATACATAAACCAGTAACATAGTCATGTATTACCATTATCAAGTATATACTCTCCATAATTGTAAGTACTATACTTTTATAGGACTGCCAATGCAGTAGGTTTATTTATACCAGCATCACCACAAACATGTGAGTAATGCATTATGTTATGACAGTTACAAATTCACTAGGCAATAGGAATTTTTCAGCTGCATTTTTTTTTTTGAGTTGGAGTCCCACTCTGTCACCCACGGTGGAGTGGAGTGTCGTGCTCACGGCCACCCCAGCATTGACTTGCTGGGCTCAGACGATCCTTCTGCCTCAACCAACCAAGTAGCCAGAACTACAGGCACGTGCTACCACACCCAGCTAATTTTTTATTTATTGTAGAGATGAGGTCTCTCCAAGTTGCCCAGGCTGATCTCGAACCCGCGGGCTTAGGCAATCCACTCACCTCAGCCTCCCAAAGTGCTGGGATCACAGGCTGAGCCACCGAGCCTAGCCTCAGCTTCATTTTAATCTTATGGGACCACCAACATATATGCAGTGCATTATTGAACAAAATGTCGTTATGTGTTGTATGACTGTGTATGAAATGTTCAGTGTGGGCATATTTGTGAAGACAGAGATTAATCGTTGTCCAGAGTTGAGGAGGGAGTTGGAAAATGGGGAGTAACTGCAATGGGTATAGGATTTCTTTTTAGGATGATGAAAATGTTTAAAAATTAATTGTAGCAAAAGCACAACCATATATACATGTATACTAAAAACTACTGAATTGTACAATTAAATGGGTGAACTGTATGGCATGTGAGTTATAGCTCAGTACAGTTGTTTGATCTATCTGTAATTCAACAAAGTGATAACTTGAATATTGAAATGTTTGAAAAAGCATTTTGTGAGGGATGGTAAAGGCCAAAGACTACATTGTACAGTATATGTCTAATCAAAACTATTTCATAAAACTTCTTCCTAGTTTGAATGGAATGATTTTTTTTCCTAGGAAGGTAAAAATACCCTATATCTTGGTACTATTTTATTGTTATTTACTTCTTGCTTCTTCCTTTCTAGAGAAACTTTGGACTCTGACAGAGCTCATTCTGTAATGGCCTGATAAGGTCTTGGAGACCAGTACTATTGTAGCTGATGAGTCAAGTGGACACTCATGCTGGCTGTGTTCCCAGGACTATTCTCACATTAGGGCAAATGGCATGAGGACAATGTATCCAATGTATCAGACACAAAGAGGTTTTTCTTCCTGATTGATCATCTGTTTCTTCTTGTCTTAGTCATGTCCTTCTTTCTTTGAATAATAGAAGGAAACTCTCCCAACCATGACTTCTGGAATTCCTTTCTTTCCCTCTCCTAGTACCCAAGGTTATGAGTGTAGAGCAGGGCTTTTGTTCCAAAGTCATCATGTCCTTTTATCCATTTCCCTTCTTCATTCCTTTTAGGTCTCCAAGCCTCAGAGCAAAAGGTTGTGACTGGTGAGCTTTTCTGATTTTGTTCACTCATTCAGACACACACAGTGAACAGCTGGGAGCACAGCCAGTTTCGTCATTCTGTTGCTTGTCTGAGTGATCCCCAAGTGAGTTGGTGGGACGTTAAGTCCAACTCTGACCATCCATTTGGTGTGGGGTAGATAGGCTGTGGACTGGGAAACCTTTTTGAGCTCTTACATAGTGTAGTACCTTTTGCATGCGTACTCTTTTGTTTTGCTTGGACCTGAGCCTGAGGGTTCGAAACCAACCCAGGCAACTTGGTGAGACCTCATCTCTACAATAAATCAAAAATTCGGTGGGCATGGTAGCACGTGCCTGTATTTCCTGCTACTTGGAAGGCTGAGGCAGAAGGATCACCTGTGCCCAGCAAGTCGATGTTGCAGTGGCCATGAGTGTTCCACTGAGCTCCAGCCTGGGCAACCGAGTGAGACTCCAGCTCTAA
>NW_007256245.1:0-320 GCF_000164805.1 Carlito syrichta | reverse complement strand
CCCCATAGTTTCCCACCACTGTCAGTCATTTTCTTATAGTATTACATTGGATGTTCAAGGTCCATTATAGGAGTGAGAACATGTGTTACTCAGAGTAACATGTGTTACTTTGTTTCTGTGAGAGATCACTCAGTATTATAGACTCTAGTTCCATCCAGGTTGCTGCAAAATTCATGATTTTGTTCTTTTATATGGCTGCGTAGTATTCCATCGTGTATATGTACCACATTTTAAAAATCCAGTCCTCTTTTGATGGACAGCATGGTTGATTCCAGGTTCTTGTTATTGTGAACAATGCTGCAATAAACATACGTGTGCGA
>NW_007256244.1:306020-309756 GCF_000164805.1 Carlito syrichta | reverse complement strand
TTACTCCAAATGGATCAGAGACCTAAATGTAAAACCTCAAACCATAAGAACCTTAGAAAAGGAAGGAAATACTCTCATGGAAATCGGAACTGGCATCCAATTCCTGTACAAAACCCGAAACCCACAGGACTTAAGAGAGAAGATAGACAAATGGGACCTTATTAAACTGACAAGCTTCTGCAAAGCCAAAGAAACCATCAAGAGAGCAGGGAGACAGCCTACAGACTGGGAAAAAGTATTTGCCAACTCTAGGTCTGACAAAGGCTTAACATCCTGGATCTACAAGGAACTGAAGCGTACTGAAAAGAAGAAAACAAACAACCCCATTATAAAATGGGCAAAAGACATGAACAGACACTTCACAAAAGAAGACATTCGAGCAGCCAACAAACATATGAAGAAATGCTCAACCTCACTAATCATCAGGGAGATGCAAATCAAAACCACACTGAGATACCACCTAACTCCAGTCAGAATGGCAATTATCAACAACTCAAAAAATAACAGCTGCTGGAGAGGGTGTGGTGAAAAGGGAACACTTCTACACTGTTGGTGGGAGTGTAAACTAGTGCAACCTCTGTGGAAAGCAGTGTGGCGATTCCTAAAAGCTCTAAAAATTGACCTTCCATATGACCCTGCAATCCCCCTACTGGGAATATACCCTGAAGAACACAAATCACTCTATAAAAAAGATACCTGCACACGTATGTTTATCGCAGCATTGTTCACAATAGCAAGAACCTGGAAACAACCATGCTGCCCATCAAAAGAGGACTGGATTAAAAAAATGTGGTACATATACACGATGGAATACTACGCAGCCATAAAAAAGAACAAATCATGAATTTCGCTGCAACCTGGATGGAACTAGAGTCTATAATACTGAGTGACCTCTCACAAAAACAAAAATCCGAATATCACATGTTCTCACTCATATAATGGACCTTGAACATCCAATGCAATACTATGAGAAAATGACTGATGGTACTGGGAAACTATGGGGGGGAGGGGGATGGGATTAACAGTAGTAAATATCTGTCAGGGGATGGGAAAACACTTCTTATCTACAGGGTGCCTGAATGAAACGTCATTGTACACCTAACCCTTAACTGTACCCCACAAAACCATAATAAAAAATACTGATTAATGAAAAAAAAATAATAATAAAGTACATTCATGTTGTACAACCATCACCACAATCCATCTCCAGAAAGTTTTCATCTTTCCCACCTGAATCTCAGTATCCATTAAACACTAACTCCCATTACCTCACTTTCTCCTGCCTCTGCCAACCACTATTATGTTTTCTCTATGAATTTGACTACTCTAGGTACTTCATGTAAGTGGAGTCATATATTAATTGTCCTCTTGTGTCTGGCTTATTTCACTTAGCATAATGCCTCCAAGATTCATCCATGTTGTAATATGTCAGAATTTCCTTCCTCTTTAAGGCTGAATAATATTCCGTGTATATATATTCCGCATTTTGTTTTTACTTTCCTTTTTGGTGGACACTTGGGTTACTTCTGCCTTTTGGCTATTATGAATAATACTGCTATGAACATGGGTCTAGTAATCACTCTTTTGGAAACAGATGTGGGCCGGGCTTGGTGGCTTAGCTTGTAATCCCGTGGTTTGGGAGGCCGAGGTGAGTGAATTGCCTGAACCTGCGGGTTTGAGACCTGCCTGGGCGACTTGGAGAGACCTCATCTCTACAATAAATCAAAAATTAGCCGGGCGCAGTAGCGCGCACCTGTAGTTCCAGCTACTTGGAAGGCTGAGGCGGAAGGATCGCCGGAGCCCAGCAGGTCGAGGCTGTGGTGGCCAGGAGCGTGCCATTGCACTCCAGTCTGGCGACAGAGTAAGACTCCGACTCAAAAAAAAAAAAAAAAGAAAGAAAACAGATTTGGATGCAGGAAAACATTTCTGCTCTGTTCTTTTTGGTATATATCCAGAAGTAGAATTGCTGTATTATATAATAACTTTTTGCTCAATGTTTTGAAGAAACACTATATTATTTTCTACAGTAGGTATGCCATATTACATTCCTACCAGCAGTGCACAGGATTCCAGTTTCTCCATTTCTTAGCCAGCATTTGTTATTTTCTGGATTTTGTTGTTATTATTGTTTTGGTAATAGCCTTCCTAGTGGGTGTGAGTGATATCTCATTGTGGTTTTAATTTGCATTTCTGTAATGATTAGTGATGTTGAGCATCATTTCATGTGCTTAGTAGCTCAGTTGTATGTCTTCTTTGGAGAAATTTCTATTCAAGTGTTTTGCCCATTTTCTTTCTTTCTTTTCTTTTGAGAAAGCAGGATTTATTGAGGGGACAGAAAAGCTCCCACAGTGGGAGGGGACCCAAAGGGGTTGCCCTTTTTCCTGTTTTCTAATCTGGTTATTTGTTTTTTGTTGTTGCTGAGTTGTAGGAGTTCTTGATATATCCTGGATATTAAATACTTTTTTTTTTTTAATCAGAGGCTTACTGATTACTCTGTCATTCAGACTGGAATGCAGTGGAGCAACATGGCTCACCTCAGCCTCAAGTTCCTGGGCTCAAGCAGTCCTTCCTCTTCAGCCTTCCAGTAGCTGGGATTAAAGGTGCATACCACCGTGCCTGGCTGATTTTTAATTATTTGTAGAGATGAGGTCTCGCTATGTTGCCCAGGCTGATCTCGAACTTCTGGGCTCAAGCAGTCCTCTTGCCTTGGCCTCCCAAAGTGCTGGGATTATAGGTCTGTGCCACCATATCAAGCCTTAAATTTTTTTTTTTTAAGTCATAGTTTCACTCTGTCACCCAGGCTGGAGTGCAGTGTCTTAGTCACGGCTCACTGCTACCGTGACATCTTGGGCTCAGGCAATCCTTCCATCTTAGCTGCCCGGGTATCTGGAACTATAAGTTTGCACCACAACGCCCAACTAATTTTTATGTTTTTTGTAGAGACAAGGTCTCATTGTGTTGCCAAAGCTGGTCTCGAACTCCTGAGCTCAAGCAATCCTCTTGCCTTAGCCTCCCAAAGTGCTTAGATTATATAGGCATGAGCCACCATGGCTAACTTTTAAATTCTTATAAAATGTCTTTGTACACATTTTTGGTTCCTTTTTTTTTTTTTTTTTTTGAGATAGGGTTTTACCTGGTTGCCCTGGCTGGAACACAGTGGCACAATCACAGCTCACCGCAGCCTCAGACTCCTGGACTCAAATGATCTTCCTGCCTTAGAGTCCTGAGTAGCTGGGACTACAGGCATATGCCACCAAGCCTGGATAATTTTTTCTATTTTTTGTAGAAACGAGGTCTCACTTTGTTTCCCAGGCTGGTCTCACATGCCTAGCCTCAAACAATTCTCCTGTCTCGGTCTCCCAAAGTGCTGGTATGATAAGCAAGAGCTATTGCACCCAGCTTCCTTTTGAATTACTAATTTTTTTTTAAAGTATGTTTTCCTGTCTAAGTTTTTGCAGGAAGTTCATTTGGAAGACAGGCCAGGCTAATGGATCAGACTGTTAAGAAGTATCTTATGATGCAGTTATTTCTGTCTAGCTATAGGTTCCAGGAAATAAGCTAATACAGTCATCCGTTCATTTGTGTCTTTAGGTCTATTCCTTAGTACTGTCTTTCATTAATTCTCTTTTTGACTGTGTTACAGCTAGAGTTTATCTCATCTAGTGAGTTTTTTTTTTTTTTTTTTTTTTTTTTTTTGAGTTGGAGTCTCACTCTGTCGCCCAGACTGGAGTACATG
>NW_007256244.1:304349-305692 GCF_000164805.1 Carlito syrichta | reverse complement strand
AGGTGAGTGGATTGCCTGAGCCCACGGGTTTGAGACCCGCCTGGGCAACTTGGCAAGACTACATCTCTACAATAAATCAAAAATTAGCTGGGCGTGGTAGTGCACGCCTGTAGTTCCAGCTACTTGGAAGGCTGAGGTGGAAGGATCGCCATAGCCCAGCAGGTCTAGGCTGCGGTGGCCAGGAGTGGCCACTGCACTCCAGTCTGGGTGACAAAGTGAGACTCCCGCTCAAAAAAAGAAAAAAATCTTATTACAATCCTTTCTATATCCAGTTATTGTTGTTTCATTACTGTCAGTTTTGATTCATTATTTTTATTTTAAAATTTTTATTCATTTGTATCTTCAGTAACCTTGAATTTTCTGTATTTGCAAGTCTTTTTCAGATTTCTATTATTTGAATTTATCTTCCCACTGTTGATTTTATTGGCTGACATTCTTAGCATTAGGTTTCTTCAAATGTTTTGATTATTGTGAATAGTAATTTGCTTTCTATGTAGTTATTATGAGCATGTTAATAGTTTTATATTTCTCCATTCTATCATCAGTGTATGTTTTTAGTTTTTATTTTATTGGCCAGAGCTTTTGGCATTAGGTTCACTGGTAGCAGTGAGGGCAGGCACCCTTGTTTTTTTTTGTTTTTTGTTTTTTCCTTTTTCTTGATCTTAAAGGGCACATATCTAAAATTTCTTCCTTGAGTATGGTTTTTCCTTTAAATTTTGAGTAAAGAGCCTTTTTTTGAGGTTTTAAAAGATATTCTGTTAAAGTTTATCGAATACTTGTTTTCTGTTTTTTCTCTTCCAAATATTTATATATTTCAATCATGTAATATAAAAAATTACATTTGCTAATATCACTGTCTTTTTATCAGAAAAGTCTGGTATAGAAGCTATCAAACTCGTGACAGATACAAGTTTTTAAAAATTCTTTCTTTATAGGGTAGAATTTGATCACCGACAACAAATGCTGTCAGTTATTTTCCTTAAAGCAATAGCCTAACTTTATTTTTAAAAAAAGTTTGTAATATTTTATGTTTAAATAACCATAATACAGTCTTTATGAAAAAAGTGGTTAGTTCAACTCACAACTCAATTGCACAAGTATTGTCTTTAAGGCAGTCGTGTTGGTAATTCAACAGAAGTGCTTTGTGCATATTTCTCATTTTGTCACAGAGAATTTGAAAAGATTGCTGAGATTTAATAAAATTACTAATTTTTCTGCTTCATCAAGTACATTCTTAAGCTAATGTTTTTAAAATTTTAAACTATAGCCGGGCTCGGTGACTGAGCCTGTAATCCCGTGCCTTTGGGAGACTGAGGTGAGTGGATTGCCTGAGCCCGCGGGTT
>NW_007256244.1:272913-304248 GCF_000164805.1 Carlito syrichta | reverse complement strand
TCCAGTCTGGGCAACAGAGTGAGACTCTAACTCAAAAAAAAAAAAAAAATTAAAATGTTATACTATGACTCGGTGGTAAAAAAATACAATCACTACTTTAGTTTAGTTCTGCTTTGTGTTAAGGTGTCACAAATTTTACCCAGGACAAATGTGTAAACGTGAAAAAGGTAAATAATGTCTCAGTATTCCTATGAAAATAGTTTTGTCCGGGCTCGGTGGCTCAGCCTGTAATCCCAGCACTTTGGGAGGCTGAAGCAAGTGGATTGCCTGAGCCTCTGGGTTCGAGACCAGCCTGGGTAAGTTGATGAGACCTCGTCTCTACATTAAATCAAAAATTAGCTGGGCGTGATAGCACATGCCTGTAGTTCTGGCTACTTGGAATGCTGAGGCGGAAGAATCGCAGGAGCCCAACGGGTCAACACTGGGGTGGCTGTCAGCGTACCACTGCACTCCAGCCCGGGCAACAGAGTGAGACTCCAACTCAAAAAGAAGACTATGGGGAGACACCCCATATTAACAAGGGTGCCTGAATGATGCACATTTGTATACCTAACCCTTAACTGTACCCTACAATTTTATAATAAAAAATATATTAAAAAATTTTTTTTAATTAAAAAAAAAACAAACAACAACAAAAAAGACTAAAGTCAGTGCTGTCTCCAGTGATAAGATTGTCTCCAGTGATTGAGTCTTCCTTTTATAATAAAAGATAAATAAAAGTAAAAAAGAGTCATTCTGGTACATGAGAGGGAAACACCTTTACAAATGGAAGTTTATATTACCTTTACAAAAGGGAAATCTATATCCTGCTTTTTGGTGGAAGATGGGAAGGCAGAGAGTTTGCTGCTTCTCGTCTTTCATTGAAAAAGTCCTATACCAAAGTGGCATATTTTGGGTATGAGATATGCTGATTCCTTCCTGAAGGATATACAAGAGTCAGTGTCAGTGTATGGAAGCCAATCAATCCCTAATTCTGTCCGAGAGAACATAGGGATGGCTTCAGAGAGAAAGAAATCTTGAGCTGAGAAGTGAAGAATTAACATACATTGGTAGACATTTGGGACAAGAGTATTTAGGTAGAAGCCATGCCATGTGCGAGAGAGTGGAGATATAATGGCATGGCTTTGTTTAGTATTGGGATGCAAAGTGTATGACTGATAGATCTGTAAAGGTATGATAATGGGTAGGACAAATTAGCAGGGGACTATATCATGAAGGGTTTTGAATTGCATGCTAATAACATTTAGATACTTGTTTATTTTTTAGCAATTGTTAGAGGATTTTGAGCAGGGAATTAATGTGATCATTTCATAGTTTTCTTTAGCATGCTACTACAGCTTATATCTGAACCATGGTTTTACCAGCTGAAGTATAGAATAACTTCTGCTGTCATATTACTGCTTGCTGCAAATTTCTTCTCATATCTCGGTAGCATCCCTCCCCTTCCTGTTCATTTGACATATGTGTAAGCCACTCACATTTTAAATTTAATTTTTATTTTTTCAAAGTAATATATATATGCATAATTTCAAAAGTTAATTAGTTCTTTAAGGCTTATAAAAGAATCTATAAATTCTTGTACCCTACTCTCTACCATTCTTACTTTCTGTTTCTTGAAACCAACTACTTTAAATTATTTTATTGAGTTCAATGTCAAATTATTATGACTTCATGAATATTATTTCTAATTGAGTCATTGTATACTATGATTATATTGATTTTTTTTTAATTTCTTCTTTTTTTTTTTTGGGTGGATTTGGAGTCTTACTCTTTCACCTAGGCAGAAGTCCAGTGGCACCATCATGGCTCACTGCAGCCTTGACCTCCTGGGCTCAGGTGATCCTTCCACCTCAGCCTTCCTGGTAGCTGGAACTACAGGCACACACCACCAACTATGCCTGGCTAATTTTTTTGTAGAGATGAGGTCTTGCCATGTTGCCCAAGCTGGTCTCGAACACCTGGGTTCAAGCAGTCCTCTTGCCTTGGCCTCCCAAAGTACTGGGATTATGGGTATGAATCACCATGTCTGGCCTGTACTGATATATATATATTTTTACAGTATTTTGTTTTCCTGAGGGTAATAATTATCTCACTTTTGTGTTTTTTATATTCTATGTAGCAATCATTTATTCATCTCCAAATTTTCCATTAGAGCTTCAAAATGCTTCAGTATGTTACATTAGATAATCTAATCTCCTATTCCAGTGATCATTCCATGCCCTAGAAACATTTCTTCTAGAACCTTTACATCTTTTGCTCTAATCTAGACTAATTATTTTCTGGTCCACTTGTATATTTGCCATCATGGTATTCTCAGTCACTCTCTCACTGTGGTCTCTCAGATCTGCCTTCCCTTTGGTCTAATTCTTCATTTCAGTGGAATATGGACATCCAGATTCCTAACAGTCTTCTGGGCCACTGACTACCTGTGTCAATATATATTGCTTGAGTTCTTTTCTTCCCTCATATATCTAAGTCTCTTCAGCTATGGGCCTCTGAAGATTAAGGATTGATAATATTTGCATCTTTGTGAGTCATTTAAGTGCCTGACATAGCACCCTGCAGTTAGCTGTCATTATAGTGGCTGTGTTAAGTTCTAATGATGGCATGTGATAAATAATAAAAAATAAATTAAAAGCATTTAAAATTGAAAATAAAAGAAGAAATAGAATAAAATATTTTTTCAAAAACAGATGAGGTACAGTGACTCACAACTGTAATCCCAAGCACTTTGGGAGACCAAGGTGGAAGAATCACTTGAACCCTGGAGTTTGAGACCACCCAGGGAAACATAGTGACACCTCATCTCTACAAAAAAATAAAGAAGTTAACTGTGTGTGGTTGTGCATGTCTGTGGTCCCAGCTACTCGTGAGGCTGAGACAAATGGATTGCCTAAGCCCTGGAGGTCGAGGCTGTGATGAGCTGTGCTCCTGCCACTGCACTCCAGCCTGAGCGACAGAGTGACACCTCCAACTCAAAAAACAGACAAACAAAACCAATAAAAACTACTGTGATTGTGGTCTGATGAAAGTGAAAGCCTGGGGCCAGAAGCAGTAGCTCAAGCTTGTAATCCCAGCACTTTGGGAGGCCGAGGCGAGAGGATTGCCTGAGCCCAGGGATTCGAGACAAGCCTGGGCAACTTGGTGAGACCCCATCTCTACAATAAGTCAAACAATTAGCCAGGCGTGGTAGTGCATGCCTGTAGTTCCAGCTACTTGGAAGTTTGAGGCAGAAGGATCACCTGAGCCCAGCAGATTGAGGCTGCAGTGGCCATGAGCATGCACTCCAGACTGGGCAACAGAGACTCCAACTCAAAAGAAAAAATAAATGGCAGCCTAGTCCTTATGTGGCTTCTGACCCCTGGCTGCATCATAGAAACTAAACTGTGTTCTAATCTTCTCAATTATGGAAATTTGGGCATAGGCCACACAGGTGGGCGATTTATTGAGGGAGGAGGTAGAGAAGGATTGTTACTGATACAGGGTTTAATCTGGCTATTGGGCCAATATGCAAAGTGATTACAGGACATTTTGCATTTCTCTTTTACCACTAGCTCTCAAAGCAACTGGTCTGGAAATGTAACCTGTGAATGGGCTTATAATTTGGAGCTTCCAAAGAAATCCAGAAACCATAGAAACTAGTAAAGACAAACCAAACTGTAACTTCCCAGACACTGTGTGTTCAGAGGCAGCCTATACTAGTTCCAAGGCCCAGGTTTATGGATGACCTCAGTAGTAGAAGTGTACTTTATCCAAAGAAAAAAATCTCTAGTCTCATTGGCCACTTTCCTTTGATTACTAGGAGAAGTACTGTTTTAAGGATGCATTACAGGGCCATTCTCTCCCCAGTTCTCCCAATAATAGTAACAACTGTATATCAGACACTGTCCTGGGTACTGGAAATGTGGGCATGCCTAAAATACCCAGAATCAGAAGCAGTGCCCAGTGCCCACTCTAGAATTTTAAATTTATTTCCTGTTTTACCAGGTTTATTCAGTTAGATCTCTGGGAGTGTCAACTGAAGTTACCAAATACAGAATTATCTTACTTTCTTGGTGGTGGGTAAATTTACTAAGGTGTGATGGGCAACTCTTTCTTCATCTTTTTTTTTTTTTCTGAGTCAGAGTCTCTTCTGTCACCCAGGCTGGAGTGCAGTGGCATACTTATGGCCACTGCAGCCTCAACCTGCTGGCTCAGGTGATCCTTCCATTTCATCCTTCCAAGTAGCTGGAACTACAGGTGTGAGTCACCACGCCCAGCTAATTTTTTAAAAAATTAATTGTAGTGACGAGGTCTCGCCAGGTTGTCCAGGCTGGTCTTGAACTCCTGGACTCAGGCAATCCTCTTATCACTGACTCTCAAAGTGCTGGGATTACAGGAATGAGCCACCATGCCCAGCCCCTTTCTTCATCTTGAGACTAGGGATGGGGACAGGTTGCCTGCTGTGTCAGGGAACTTCCCACTACATCATGTGATTTCAGGGAAGGAAATTGCAGACTTATATTGGACCAGTTTCCCCTCTCTCATCACGCCTTTTTAAAAAAACTGTTGATTCCTTCCAAGTGTTCTTGGTTTATTAAATCCATGGGTGGTACTCTGGAGATTGGCAGTTGAGGCTTAGACTTGTGTTTGTTTCTTTTCACTATAAGTTACAATTGTTTGCAGGGTCGTATAGTAGAGATTTTTAGGTCTGGTGGTATAATGTGCTGAGAACTGAATCATACTTCCTTTGCGTTGTTGGTGGTCTTTTCTGCTGTAATATAGTGAAAAGATTCAGGATTGGCCAATGTAAAGATAATCTGTACCTCTTTATTCTTTGTCTGGATCGAGACAGCTCTCTCTTTGCTGTGCCCTGACTTAGGGTTGGGAGTAGCAATGGTAATCAAGGTGGTTATGACTAAAGAATTTGGTGGGAGCATGCTGCTTGCTGAATCTCTGCCATAGCAGTCTGTTCCCCATATTTGTGGCAATGTCAAAACTCTGCTCCAATCCCTAGAGAAATTATTTTGCTATCCTCTCTGCCCACTCTTTTTCTCACTCTGAAGTTAGGCAATACAGAATACCCTTGTTTTTCTGGGTACTTGCCTTTTAAATCATTTTTAATATTTAAGAAAGTTCTAGGGCAAAGATAACGCAAATTACATTAGGCTTTCAAAAAATATTAGTACCTTATCTTGACTTAGGAAAAGCCACTTAGAATTTATTATCCTCAGCCAGGCTTGGTGGCTCAGCCTGTAATTCCCTGCCTTTGGGAGGCTGAGGTGAGTGGATTGCCTGAGCCCGTGGGCAACTTGGCAAGACCTCATCTCTACAATAAATCAAAATGAGTCGGGCATGGTAGTGTGCGCCTGTACTTCTAGCTACTTGAAAGCCTGAGGCGGAAGGATCACCGGAGCCCAGCAGGTTGAGGCTGCGATGGCTGGGAGCGGCCACTGCACTCCAGTGTGGGTGACAGAGTGAGACTCCAACTCAAAAAAAAAAAAAGAATGTATTATCCTCAAATAAAGGAAATAATAGTAGTACTTGCTTCCTGTGGGATACTGCGTGTAATGCTTTCAACAGTGCCCAGTTAACACTTAATTGTTAGCTATTATCATTATTGTTTTATTTTTATTTATTTATTTTTTTGAGTTAGAGTCTCCGTTGTGGCCGCTCCCGGCCACCACATCATTATTGTTTTATTTAATTTATTTATTTATTTATTTTTTGAGTTGGAGTCTCACTCTGTCGCCCAGACTGGAGTACAGTGGCCGCTCCTGGCCAACACAGCCTCAACCTGCTGGGCTCCAGCGATCCTTCCGCCTCAGCCTTCCGAGTAGCCGGAATTACAGGTGCACGCTACCTCGCCCAGCTAATTTTTTGATTTTTTTTATTGTAGAGATGAGGTCTCGCCTGCCCAGGTGGGTCTCGAACCCGCGCATTATTGTTTTAAATGCATAACTAAATTCATTGAAGTGTGAGGAAAATCGTAAGGGACCCATATCAAAGAGAAAACAACACTGAAACAGCGGAAGCCAAAGGAATCAGGGAGGAGGTATGCTAGTCTTGATAACCTTGAGGGGAAAGAGGTTAAGACCTTGGCATGTTTAAGGTAGGCAATTAGAATTGAGACCACAGTACACAATTAGAGCTCTCAAAAGACTTTACCCTCTAATTGCAGGAATGGTCTAGGAAAACCACTGTCATGTACAGATAAAAAGAAACTTCTTAACCTCATCTGTGTTTTAAATAGTGCTTTTATTAATGAAGAAAGTACATCTCCCTTGAAAATGTTTTTCTTTTTTTCTTTGAGTCAGACTGAAGTGTTGCCCAGGCTGGAGTACATGATCATGGCTCACTGCAGTCTTGATCTCCTAGGCTCAAGCTATCCTCCTGCCTCAGCCCCTTGAATAGCTAGGACTACAGGCAAGTGCTGCCATGTGTGGCTAATTTTTTTATTTTTCATAGAGACAAGATCTTGCACTGTTACCTAGGCTGGTCTAAACTCCTGGGCTCAAGGAACCCTTCTGCCTCAGTCTTCCAAAGCACTGGGATTACAGATGTGAGCCACTGTGCCTAGCCTCCCTTGAAAATGTCTAACTGGCTGGGCTCGGTGGCTCAGCCTGTAATCCCGCGCTTTGGGAGGCTGAGGTGAGTGGATTGCCTGAGCCTGCGGGTTCAAGACCCACCTGGGCAACTTGGCGAGACCTCATCTCTACAATAAATCAAAAAATCAGCTAGGTGTGGTAGCGTGTGCCTGTAATTACGGCTACTCCGAAGGCTGGGGCGGAAGGATCTCCAGAGCCCAGCAGATCGAGGGTGCAGTGACTGGGAGCGTCCGCTGCACTCCAGTCTGGGCGACAGAGTAAGATTCTAACTCAAAAAAAAAAAAAAGAAAGAAAGAAAGAAAGAAAATGTCTAACTATAAGCTCTCACTGAGCTGAAGTTGGCAGTTCAGATTAATACTATCTGTTTGGCATAGAAGCTTGTTCTGACTCATTGTCAGAAATAAACTCTAAACTTCTTTTATGAGACATATCCTCAAATTAGGTAGCACCGAATTCTCATAAATAAAGCTTCACTGAAGGAGGTACAAACTTACAAACCATACAAAGAAACAATCCATTTTAAATGAAAATCAGTAGAAAAAAGAAAATTTAGATCCCGAGGAACTTCAGAAAGTAGAATCATAGATAAAGACTATAAAAATAAATATGTTGAAAATGATTAAAAATGTAAAAGAAGGAAACAAAAACAAAGAAGGAAACAAAAACAAATTTTAAAAAAATTTGGAAAAAAGTACTAATTAGAATTCAAGGAATGAAATACATATATTGTGTCAGTGAAATTGAAAACTCAGTAGTCATGTTAAATAGTAGATAGAGCTGTGTACAAAGTTAGTAAGATTTTTATCAGGAGTGCAAGACGGAGATGGAAAGATATAAACTATGAATGAGAGCTAAGAGGTATAGAAGGTATGATAAGAGGGTTCAGCAGCATATAGAGAAATGAGAAGAGGCAAAATTCATAGAGATGACTGAGACCTTCCAGAATGGATTAGAAACAAAATAATATTTTGAAGCATGATGAGACCTCGCCATAGTAAATAAAAATAAATGTCATTGAGATACCTTCCAGTAAAACTGCAGAGGTCTTAAAAGGAACTAAAGAATCCTAACAACCTAAAAGAGCTCAGCAAGAAAGGTCATTAAAGAAAATTAAGAATATATATTATCACAAAAAACTTGTACACAAATGTTCATCACAGCAGCATTGTAATAACTGAAAAGTAGTAGCAGCCCAAATGTCCATCAATTTATGAACAGATAAACAACCATGGTATGAAGAACGAATGCATGCTACAAGGATGAATCCTGAAAACACAGGAAAGAAACCAGACGCAAAATATTACATGATGTATGTTTCCATTTCTGTGAAATGTCCAGAACAGGTGAATCCACAGATAGAGTACATTGATGGTTGGTTGCAGGGGAGAATGGGATGGGGAAAGACTACTAATGGGTACGAGATTCCCTTTTGGAGTGATAAAAATGTTCTGGAATTAGTTAGTGGTGATGGTTGCACAGCTTTGTGAATATACTAAAAATGACTGAATTGTACTTTTTTTTGGAGTCAAAGTCTCACTCTGTCACTCAGGCTGGGGGGGTACAATGGCACGCTCATGGCCACTACAGCCTCGATTTGCTGGGCTCATGGGATCCTTCTGCCTCAGCCTTCCAAATAGTTGGAACTACAGGTGCACGCCATCACGCACAGCTAATTTTTTTATTTATTGAAGAGATGAGATCTCACCAAGTTGCCCAGGGTGGTCTCGAACCCATGGGCTCAGGCAATCCTCTCACCTTGGCCTCCTAAAGTGCTGGGATTATAGGCATGAGCCACCGTGCCCGGCTGAATTGTACATTTTTAAAAGGGTGAATTTTATGTTGTTTGAATTATGTTAAAAAAAAAAAGCAACCAGAGAGAAAAAGAAAAACTATATGCAGAGTACCACGAGTTATGCTAAGAGCAAACTTCTCAAAAGCAATAACAGGGAGCCATAACGCACTGGGTAATACCTTTAAAGTACTGGAAAAAGTTACTCTGAACATGACACTGTAGAATTATTCTACCTGCTAAATTAGCATTGGAAATGAATGACCAAAATAAAGATGCTTTCAGACCAACTAAAATGCAAATTGAGGCCGGACTCAGTGGCTTAGCCTGTAATCCTGCGCCTTTGGGAGGCTGAGGTGAGTGGATTGCCTGAGCCCGTGGGTTTGAGACCCGCCTGGGCAACTTGGTGAGACCTCATCTCTACAATAAATCAAAAATTAGCCGGGCGTGGTAACGCGCGCCTGTAGTTCCAGCTACTTGGAAGGCTGAGACAGAAGGATTGCCGGAGCCCAGCAGGTCGAGGCTGTGGTGGCTGGGAATGGCCACTGCGCTCCAGTCTGGGCGACAGAGTGAGACTCAAACTCAAAAAAAAAAAAAAAGAAAAAAAAAGAAAATTGAGGTTTATCAGTGTCATTAGATTTTCACTAAAATAATTGCTATGAGATATATTTCGGAAAGAAGAAAGGTATGAGATCCAAGAAGGAATGTTAAGCAAAGAAATTAGAAGCTATATGAGTAAATCCAAGCAAGCAATTACTGGATAAAATGATAATTACTAATTTTGCAATATAAAGTAAGATAGACCTGAAATATTAGACCATAATAGCATGTAAATTGAAAGGGAGTAAAGGTGGGAGGAGTGGAGTAAGAGCCTTCAAAGATCTTTTTATTTGTTCAGAAAAGGGTTGAGAAGCTGGTTAACCTTAGATTTTGTTAAGACAAGAATGCCTATTAAAATTTGAATAATGGGCCACCCCCTCAGGTCCCCTTCTGTTCTGGGAGCTTTTCTGTCCTCTCAATAAATCCTGCTTTCTAAAAAATAAAATAAAAATAAAACTTGAATAATAACTCTCTAGGGGGAAAAAGAAATAAAACAACATGTAAATTCCAAACCAGTGGGACAGAGGTTTAAAAATACTTGACAAATTCTATATAGTATTAGATAGACTATAATGTCTAGTTCAAATTTCTTTGAAGCTCTAAAGTATTGTCCATGGCTTTGTCCAAAGCACCTGAATATGGTACTTCTAAGTTAAAAGTTTGGGAATGATTCAGTGTTTAACGGCCTGCCAGATTTCAACGTGTAATTTATCTATGACTGCATCAAGTTAAAAATTAGTAAATAGTGTTCCATAAACTATCTGGGTTGATTGAAGTTTATTAACTCTTAGGTACCACTGCACTCCAACCTGGGCAATGGAGTGAGACTGCAACAACAACAAAAATAAATAAATAAATAATAATACATTCTGTAATTTGGAGAAAAATAACTTTTTATTTACTTTTTTTAATTTTAAAGATGTGGAGCAGCCAGGCTCGGTGGCTCAGCCTGTAATCCCAGTGCTTTGGGAGGCTGAGGTGAGTGGATTGCCTGAGCCCATGGGTTCAAGACCCACCTAGGCAACTTGGCAAGACCTCATCTCTACAATAAATCAAAAATTAGCTGGGCGTGGTAGCATGCACCTGTAGTTCCAGCTACTTGGAAGGCTGAGGTGGAAGGATCACCGGAGCCCAGCAGGTCGAGGCTGCAGTGGCCAGGAGCGGCCACTGCACTCCAATCTGGGTGGCAGAGTAAGACTCCAACTAAAAAAAAAAAAAAAAAAAGATGTGGAGTACAGTTCAGGGTTACGTATACAAATGTTCATTATGCAGGTACCCTTGTTGATGAGGTGTGCCCCTCCTCCCCTGGCAGATTCCCACTACTGTCAATTCTGCCTTCCCTTACCCTCCAGCAATTTCCCAGCAGTTGGCTACTGCCAATTCTTTTCTTGTAGTATTAGCAATAATTGTTCAAAGTTTGCTTATGAGTGAGAGTATGTAATACTCAGTTCTTTGTTTCTGTGATACATCATTCAGTATTGTAGACTCTAAGTCCATCCAGGTTGCTGTGAAGTTCATAATTTTGTCCTTTATGACTGTATAATAGTCCATCGTGTTATGTACCATATTTTTAAAATCTAGTCCTCTTTGGATGGGCAGTACGGTTGGTTCCATGTTTTTGCTATTGTTAACAATGCTACAATAAACATTAGTGTGCAGGTATCTTTTTCATAGCGTTATTTGAGTTCCTTCGGGTATATTCCCACTAGAAGGATTGTGGAGTCATATGGAAGATCAATTTTTAGATCTTTTAGAAATTGCCAAACTATTTTCCACAGAGGTTTTGTTAGTTTACCCTCCCACCAACAATGTAGAAGTGTTCCCTTTTCATTGCATCCTCTCCAGCACCTGTTTTTTTTTGAGTTATTGATGATGGCTGTTCTGACTGGAGTTAGGTGGTATCTCAGTGTAGTTTTAATTTGCATTTCTTTGATGACTAGTGAGGCTGAGTATTTTTTCATGTATCTGTTGGCTGCTTGTATGTCTTCTTTTGTGAAGTGTCTATTCATATCTTTTGTCCACTTTGTAATGGGGCTGTCTTTTTTTTTTTTGGCATGTTTGAGTTCCTTGTAGGTCCTAGATGTTAGGCGTTTGTCAGGCATACAGTTGGCAAATATTTTTTCCCAGTCTGTGGGCTTTTTCCCTGCTCTCTTGATGGTTTCTTTGACTTTGCAGAAGCTTGTTAGTTTGATGAGATCCCACTTGTCTATCTTATCTCTTATGGCATGGGCACTTAGGGTTTTGATCAGGAATTGGTTCAGTTCCAATTTCCATAAGAGTGTCTTCTGTATTTTCTAAGGGTTTTGTTTTTGTTTTTGTTTTTTTGATTTGGAGTCTCACTCTGTCGCCCAGGCTGGAGTGCAGTGGCACACTCACAGCCACTGCAGCCTCAACCTGCTGGGCTTAGGTGATCCTTCCACCTCAGCCTTCCGAGTAGCTGGAACCACAGGTGTGCACTACCACGCCCAGCTGATTTTTTAATTTATTCTAGTGACATGTTCTCACCAAGTTGACCAGGCTGGTCTCAAACTCCTGGGCTCAGGCAATCCTCTTGCCTTGGCCTCCCAATATGCTAGGATTACAGGCTGAGCCACTGCACCTGGACTCTAAGGTTCTTATTGTTTGAGGTTTTACATTCAGGTCTTTGATCCATTTAGAACTGATTTTTGTGTATGGTAATAGGTAGGGGTCTTGTTTTAATCTTTTGCATGTGGTCAGCCAGAAAAATAACATTTTAAATAACTTGTACATGGTATACTGGGATTGGAAGATTTAGGGATACCAACAGATTTTCAAATATTTTTAATGTCAAAAAACTTTTTATAGCCGGGCTCGGTGGGTCAGCCTGTAATCCCGCACTTTGGGAGGCTGAGGTGAGTGGATTGCCTGAGCCCGCGGGTTCGAGACCTGCCTGGGCAACTTGGCGAGACCCCATCTCTACAATAAATCAAAAAATTAGCTGGGCATGGTAGTGTGCATCTGTAGTTACAGCTACTTGGAAGGCTGAGGCGGAAGGATCGCCGGAGCCCAGGAGGTCGAGGCTACGGTGGCCAGAAGCGGCCACTGCACTCTAGTCTGGGTGACAGAGTGAGACTCCAACTCAAAAAAAAAAAAAGAACTTTTTATTAAAAATTGACACTTTATTTCAAGTATGAAGAATGGTTGCATATGAAAATAAACAATAAATAAAAAGATGAGAAAAAATAAATATGCTTGGTTAATTCAAGGAGAGCTGCAGTCAACCTTGGGAGAAAACTTTGGTTTAGAGCAAAGGCCTTTGTCCTAGGTCTCCTGATGCCTAATGCCCTCAGGAAGAATTCTGACTACCCACTTCTGTGGAAACACATTCCTAGTAGCTATATATGTCTGTGTGAAATTAGCAGCTTTTGGAAGGTTTTGAGCAGAGAAGTGAAATAATCTGATTTATTCTTTTATTTATTTATTTATTTATTTTTGAGTTGGAGTGTCACCTGTCACCCAGACTAGAGTGCAGTGGCCACTCCTGGCCACCGCAGCCTCGACTTGCTGGGCTCCGGCAATCCTTCCGCCTCAGCCTTCCAAGTAGTGGGAATTACAGGCATGTGC
This sequence comes from Carlito syrichta, assembly GCF_000164805.1. NCBI lineage: Eukaryota > Metazoa > Chordata > Mammalia > Primates > Tarsiidae > Carlito > Carlito syrichta. The sequence goes on along the minus strand of NW_007256244.1, from coordinate 291,687 downwards.
TACCACGCCCGGCTGTGATTTATTCTTTTAAAAAATTTGACTTATTTGTGTTAAGAACAGACTGGGACCCCAGGTACAGTGGCTCATGCCTATAATCCTAACATTTTGGGAAGCCAAGACAGGAGGATCACTTCAGGCCAGGAGTTTGAGACCAGCCTAGGCAACATAGCGAGACCTCATTTCTATAAAACATAAAAAAATGAGCTGGACATGGTAGCACATACCTGTAGTACCAGCTCCTTAGAATTTCTTGTACCCAGGAGATCAAGACTACAACGAGCCAAGATCTTACCACTGCACTCCAACCTGGGCAGCAGAGCACAAAATTTTAAATAAATAAAATCTTCAAAATTTAAATAAGTAGGAACAGACTAGAGGTAAGAGATAAGGGTAAACCAGTGAGACTAGTTAGAAGGGTAATAAAATAATCCAGGCAAGAGATAAATATTGAATCAATAATATAATGAATAAGTAATATCTCCCTTTATTGAAGGAAAACATACATTTTCTCCCACTCTTGTTTTTCAGTCTTAACTGGGACATTATCTTGGTTGTTATTCTGAAACAGTATCTGGAAGTGCTTTACTGCAACTGGCTCTAGATTCTTCTCTGTATTGTTTGCATTTAATGAGACAGAAGAGATCTTTTCTTCACTCTAAATTCTAAAAAGTGTCTGCCAAGTGCTAGTCAATCACCAAATGCTCCAAGTTCCTAGGAACAGCTAGACCTCTGGGTTTTGGAGATTTGAGAGGCCTAAGGGATCTGTAACCAGTCATCCTACTCCACACCCTTTGTTGCTTCAAACTGTGAAGCAGGCAGCTTTTGCAGGGGTCAGATTTTCTGAGTGCCTGCTAGTAACTGGAGGGAGGAATTTTTGAAGGTCAGGAACTAGCTACTCTCCAAATACAGCCTCAGTTCAACATTGTTGCAGAGAGTACACAATATACCTTAGCCTTTGCTCCCACTTTTTACTGAAATGCCCATGGTGAAGCATGTAAGAAAATGAAATGCCAGGTCTCACTCTGAGAGACCAAGTGACTGGGGTAGTTTAATACCAGCATTGTAGTAAGCATCTCAGGGCACGTCTGGGTTACCTCCCATCAGCTGAGAGTTAGTATGCTGACTCTGCAAACATCCAGAATTAAGACTTGTCTTTATCTTTTTAGGAACATGGGGAAGTAGCCAGAGCCTTTTGAAATGGAAAAATTAGCCAGTTCCTTGTTTTGGGTGTCAGCTGAGTCATGGCATCTGTAACAGAGTGTCTAACCTTCCCCCCTCCTCCCCAGGCAGCTGTTAAAGATTTGCCAAGTGAGATTATGTGTACCTTTATAAAAAGGCATGTGGCCTGGAAATATGATCTTTAGTGTTTTGGATTTTATTTTAAATTTTAAATATGATTATGGCAAATGAAATTGGAATTAATTCTCTGTCTTCAGAGTTTAAAGAGATTTTCACTTTCATACACAAGGAGTTTAGATATAACAGTTTGATATACCTTACATGTGCCAGATGTACTTGTATCCTCTGTATTTTAATCCTAGTAACAAATCATATTCATTAATTCATTGAACAAATATTTATTGAGAGCCTAAAGTGTACCAGCCAGTTTTCTAGGCAATGAGGAAAACATCAGTAAACAAATACAAAAGCCCTTGCTGTCATAGTGCTTAGAGCCAACAAAATGAATGTGCAAAATTAAACAGTTGTGTATATATTGGAGATTAGTTCCAGGACCCCCATGGATAACAAAGTTGCAGATGCTCAAGCCTCTTATATAAAATGGCATACATTGTATGTGCATATAATTTATGTGTGTCTTCCAGTATACTTTATTGATCTATGTATCTATTTATTTTTAATTAATTTATTAGAGTCAGAGTTTCACTCTGTCACCCAGGTTGGAGTGTAGTGGCATGCTCATGGCCACCCCAACGCTGACCTGCTGGGCTAAGGTGATCCTTCTGCCTCAGCCTTCCAAGTAGCTGGAACTACAGGTGTGCACTACCACGCCCAGCTAATTTTCTGATATATTGTAGAGACGAGGTCTCACTAAGTTGCCCAAGCTGGTCTCGAACCCCTGGGCTCAGGCAATCCTCTTGCCTTGGCTTCCAAAGTGCTGCAATTACAGACTTGAGCCACTGCCCCTGGTCTCCAGTATACTTTCAATCTTCTCTAGATTATTTATAATACCTAATACAATGAAAATTTGTGCAAATAGTGTGGCAGAATGTGGCAAATGCTCAAATATATTTCTTGTATGTTTGAGTGAATGAACGCAGAAACACAGGAGTAGCTGCTTTGGCGTCAGCAGTTGGCCCCGTGGCAATCACCTGGGATGACTAATTGTCTCCCACTAACCCTGTGGCCGAAAGGGGGGCTGGTAGCAGTTAAAGGTCTGAAGACCTGCCAGGTCGGTTTTGTTTAAAAAAAGCCAAGTAAGCTGGGCTCGGTGGCTCAGCCTGTAATCCCGCGCCTTTGGGAGGCTGAGGTGAGTGGATTGCCTGAGCCCGCGGGTTCGAGACCCGCCTGGGCTGTGAGACCTCATCTCTACAATAAATCAAAAAATCACCCGGGCGTGGTAGCGCATGCCTGTAATTCTGGCTACTTGGAAGGCTGAGGAGGAAGGATCGCCGGAGCCCAGCAGGTCGAGGCTGTGGTGGCCGGGAGCGGCCACTGCACTCCAGTCTGGGAGACAGAATGAGACTCCAACTCAAAAAACAAACAAACAAACAACAACAAAAAAAAGCCAAGTAGCCAAAGACTGATGGCTCTCATGGAAATGCAAAAGAGTAACTAATTCACGGACTTATCCAAAACCCCTCTTTTGAAGTTGATGGTTTACAACCCTGCAGTTCCTGGAGACCATTTGTTCTTTGAAAGATCTGATTTTTCTGAACACCACCTTGTAAATTCCAAAGAGAATGTGTAATCATCAACACTACCCCCTCCCTTACCTAAACAAAGGTATAAGAACCTGCTTCTGTTCTGCGGGGCTCGACCTGGATGCGTTAGCCCATCAAGTTCGCCTAGCCCATCAAGTTCGCCAAGCCCTCCGGCGTAATAAAGTTGCCACTTCCTATAATAGTCTCGGTGTCATGGCCTTTTTGTTTCCCGCTACATTAGTTGTTATGCTATATATTTTTAAAATTTGTATTATTTTAAAAATTTTTCTCGCAGTTGATTGAATCCATGGATGCAGAACCCACAGTTCTGGATGCAGTTCATGGATGCAGAACCGTGGTACGTTAGTTGTAAGTGCTAGAGAAAAATATATCAGGAAAGGGGGATAGAGAGTTTGGGAAGGGGTTACAATGTTAAATAGATTGACCAGAGGAAAATTCACTGAGAAGATTGTACTTGAGTAAAGACCTAAAAGAGATAGGGAACTAGCCTGGTGGCTATCTGGGGCAAACATTATAAGCCAAAGAGATACCTACTGTAAAGGACCTGATACAGTAGCATCTTGGCATCTTCTAAGAAAAGTGAGGAGGCCAGTGTAGTTGGAGAGAGAGCCACAAAGTGAGAGGTACTAGAGAATCCAGACCATGTACTGACTTGTAGGCCATTGTAAAAATTTGAACTTGTCTTTTATTCTCAGTAAGAAGGGAGGATTTTAAGTAGCAGAGTGACATGATATTACTTACATTTAAAAAATTTTTTATGGCCGGGTGCAGTGGCTCAAGCCTGTAATCCCAGCACTTTGGGAGGCCAAGGTGAGGGGGTTACCTGAGCCCACGTGTTCGAGAACAGCCCAGGCAACTTGGTGAGACCATATCTCAACAATAAATTAAAAAATCAGCTGGGCGTTTTAGTGTGTGCCTGTGGTTCTGGCTACTTGGAAGACTGAGGCAGAAGGAATCACCTGAGCCCAGCCGGTCAATGCTGGGACGTCTGTGAGCGTGCCAATGCACTCCAGCCTGGGCGATGGTGTGAGACTCCAACTAAAAAAAAAAAGTTTTTATAACTTTATTGAAATATGATGGAAATATAGTAAGCTATACATGTTTAAAACATACAACTTGATAAATTTTGATATATTTTTCTACATCTGTGAAACCATTATTACAATCAATGAATATATGACTGTGATGATGAACATGAAAATAATGAACATATCTGAAACTCTCAAAAGTTTCCTTATAACTCTACAATCCATTCCCTGTCTCTGATTGAGCAACTACCAATCTGCTATGTATCACTATGGATTAGTTAGCATTTGCTAAAATTTTTATCAGTGGAATTGTAACAACCAATTTGTCTTTGCAAGTCTTGCAGGTTAAATTCTTCACTTGTGAGCAACCTCTGGGGGTCAAATTCAAATTTTATTTTCTTTAGTGGTTTTTGTTTTGAGAAAGTTATTATTTCATCTCTCTCCAAATGGATAGATGTTTATTTCAAGATGCATTGCATCCCACTGTCAGTGCTTCAAACCTACCAGCCATTGACTTCTTGAAGCAGTATAAGTTGATACCATGACTCCTAAATGTGCCTCATATCAGCAAACTTTAATTTACAATGCCTGTACAAAGACATATATTTGTGGAAATTCATCAGCCTATTAAAACTGTATGTTTTAAACATGTACAGTTTATTATATCAGTCATACCTCAATAAAGCTATAAAAAATTTTTATTTTTGTTTTTGTTTTGAGTTGGTTATTTGGAAATTGTTGGTGACTCTTCTGCCCAAGCTGTGCTACCTATTCTGTACCGCATAGTTCATGTCACCTTATTGGAACAAATGTAAAGCAAAGTATAAGACTATGAGAAGAATTCATTGCAATATGTTGAATTCATATTTGGCTAAATTTATATGATGTGATCATTTGGAAATCATGCTTTCAGTTCCCTTTTAATTCGTGTATCAGAAAAATTTCCTGTTAACTAATATGTTTTGGTCTTTGATTTTAGTACATTTTAGTATAACTATCCAGAGTCAAATTATTTGATTATTTCCAAGAGGTAAATTGTTCAGTTGATCGACAAAAGTCATACAAGATGTACTCTTTTATGTCTGACTTCTTGTTTTCAGCATAATTATTTTTGAGATTCATCTAGTGTGTGAATCAGTAGTTCATTGTTATTTGTTATTGCTGAGTATTATTACATTGTGTGGATATACTGTGTTTTTGTTTGTTATTTGCCTGTCGGGATATCTGGGATGGTCTCTAATTTTTGGCTATCATGAATAATTAACAGCAGATAGTTGGGTCCTGCTATTTTATCCAATCTGATAATCTCTGCCTCAATTGACTGTGTATTTAGAATGTACACATTTAATGTGATTATTGGTGTGTTTGGGTTTAACTCTATTATGTTGTGTTCTAACTGACCCAACTATACTTGTTTTCTTCTTCTTTTTCTGACTCCTGGTGTGCTATTCTTCATGTTTCTAGTTCTTGGGGTTCATCGATCCTCTGGAATCTGTGGGTTTATAGTTGCCATCAAATTTGGAAATCTTTTGGCCGTTATTTTAAAAACAATTTTAATGTGTCCTTCCTTTCTTTCTGGCACTCAAATTACACATATAGTCTCCTTAAAGTTGTTCCACAGCCCAGTGATACTTAAAAAAAAAATTTTATCATGTATGTGTAAGGCATACAGCATGATGTTATGGGATACATTATATTAATAGTAAAAAGGTTACTATCATAAAGCAGACCCATCATCTCACATAGTTACCCATTTTTGTTTATTTGTTTTTGTAGCTACAATCTACTCATCTAGCATGAATTCCATTTATTTTATTTTTTTAATTTTATTTTTAATTTTGTTATGTGTAGTCCTTATATTGTATGTTAGATCTCCAGGCTTATCCTACATATTTGCTGCATTGTGTCCTCTGACCTATATCTCCCTGTTTCCTCCCTTTCTCAACCTCATCCTACCCCTGGTAACCACTATTTTATTCTCTGTGTATTTGAATTTTTTTTAGATTCCACATGTGAGATCATACAGTATTTTTTTTTTAAATGTGTCTGACTTATTTTACTTAGCATACTGTCTTCCAGACTCATCCGTGTTATTGCAAGATCTTATTCTTTTTTGAGGGCTGAATAATATTCCATTGTATACGTGTGTCACAGTTTCTTTATCTGTTCATTTATCAGTGGACACTTAGGTTGTTTCTGTATCCTGGCTGTTGTGAAAAAAGCTTTAGTGAACATGGGAGTACAGATATCTTTATAAGGTGGTGACTTCATTTCCTTTAGGTATATGCCCAAAGAAAAGGGATTGCTGGGTCATATGGTAGTTTTATGTTTAATTTTGTTAGAAACCTCCATACTGTTTTTCACAATGTCTGTACCAATCTGTATTCCCATCAATGGTGTGCAAGAGTTCCCTTTTCTCTACATCCTTGCCAACATGTGTTATCTTTTGACTTTTAATACATGGTAGTGGATAAACTGGGTCTCCACATGCAAAAGAATGAAATTGTACCCTTATCTTAAATCATACACAAAAATGAACTCAAAATAGATAAAAGACCTAAATATAAGACCAGAAACTATAAAACTCCTAGAAGAGAATAATGGAAGAAGACCTTCTGGATATTGGTCTTGACAATGATTTTTTAAATATCATACCAAAAGCTCAAGCCATAAAAAAGTAGGACTACATAAAACTAAACCTTCTGCACAGCAAAAGAAATAACTAACAAAATGAAACAACAACCTATAGATTAGGAAACATATTTGTCAACCATATATCTGATAAGGGGTTAATATCCAAAATTAATAAGGAACTCATAAAACTAATTGTAGACAAACAAATAATGCAATTTTAAAATGAACAAAAAACCTGAATAGACATTTCTTCAATGAAGACATAAAAATGGCCAACAGGAATATGAAAAGGCACTCAACATCATTAATCATTAGGGAAGTGCATATTAAAACCACTATGAGACTGGGTGCTGTGGCTCACGCATGTAATTCTAGCAACTTGGGTGGCCAAGGCAGAAGAATCGTTTGAGACCAAGGGTTCGTGACCAGCCTGGGCAACATAGAGTGAGACCTCTTCTCTACCCAAAAAAAAATTTAGCTGGGCATGGTGGCACGCACCTGTAGTTTCAGCTACTCATGAGGCTGAGGTGAAAGATCGCCTGAGCCCAGGAGGTCAAGGCTGTGGTGAGCCATTGCAGTCCAACCTGGGTGACAGAGTGAGACACCAACTCAAAAAACAAAACAAAACACTGTGAGATACCACCTCACTCATTTAGCTATCAAAAAAATGCTTTTTCTATTAAAAATATTTATTTTTCTCTATGTTTTTAATTTTGATAGTTTTTCTTGCTGTGTCTTTAGGTTTACTAATCTTTCCTTTTGCACTGTCCAATATCCTGTCAGTTTCCATCCAGTTTAATTCTCATCTCAGATTTTTTAAATCGCTACAAGATTGGTTACTTTAAAAAAAAAAAACATCTTCTGGCTGGACACTGTGGCTCAAACCTGTAATCATAGCACTTTGGGAGGCTGAGGAAAAAGGATTGCCTGAGCCCATAGGTTCGAGACCAGCCTGGGCAACATGGTGAGACTTCGTCTCTACAATAAATAAATTTAAAAATTAGCCATATGTGGTAGTGTGCACCTGTAGTTCTGGCTACTTGGAAGGCTGAGGCAGAAGGATTGCCGGAGCCCAGCAGGTCGATGTTAGGGTGGCCATGAGCGTGCCACTGGGCAATGGAGTGAGACTCCAACTCGAGAAAAAAAAAATCTTCTATAATCTCTTAATATGTTCATGCTTTCTTTTTATCTTTTTGAAAATTTGATTCTAATAATGATTTTAATTATTCTTCCTACTCATTCTATCATTTGTGTCATATCTAGGTCTATTGATTTTTCTACCACCATTTGGGTTATATTTTCCTGCTTTTTTCCATGCCTAGTAATTTTTTATTACATATCAAACACTGAATCTTGCCTTGTTATATGCTGGATATTTTTTTATTTCTTTAAATATTTTCAAGTTCTGGGTTGTAGTTTCTTGGAAATAGTTTGGTCTTTTTGAAGGTTGCTTTTAGGCTTTGCTTTGTTGGAATCACAGCAGCATTTGGAGTCATTTTTCTTTGTTGACGGAGATAACACTTCTAAGCACTCTGCCCAGTGTCCTCTGAATTACAAGGCTTTTCCAAACTTCTAGCTGGTGGGAAATAAACAAATTCACAGCCTTGTGTGAGCACTAGGGAGTGTTCCACCTGCTCCTTTTCTTGAATGTTTTCCTTACCCATGTGCTTCATTTGATTAATACTAAGTTGAAAACTTGAGGGAACCCCTCTGCAGAACTCCAGAGCTCTCTGTGCTGCTCCTTCCACTTGCTACAGCTCTCTCCACTCTAATACTCTGTCTTGCAAAGTCTAGTCACTTCAGCCTCCCTAGGTTCTCAACTTAGTTTCCTTGACTCAGAGAGACCACCAGGCTCTATGTGGGTTATTCCTCCTTATGCTGTTGCTGGGAAATCTCTCAACAGTAAGCACAAGCAATCACAGAACTTGCCTTGTTTGTTTCCCTTCTCTTAGTGATCTCTATCCTGTGCTGCTTGTTGCCCATCTGAAAATTGTTCCAGTTTTTTGGTCTGGCTTATTAGTTGCATAAGGAGAGAGGGTAAATTAATTCCCTCTATCATGGCTGGAAATGAAAAACTTTTCTGATTTATATTTTAGAGGGTGTTTTGTCGAGACTAAATAATGGGACAAGATTAGAAGCAGGAATACCATTGAGGAAGCTATTTCAGTTAATTCAGGTAAGAGGTGATAGTAGCTTGGCTCAAGTTGGTAGTGGTGAAAGAAGTGAGAATGACCAGATCTTGGATATATTTTTATGTTAATGCCAACAGGATTTATGACAGATTAGTATATAAAAGAAATGGAGGAGTCCAGGATGACATGTAAGATTTATATTCATTTTATATTTGAGGATGTCAATGCATGAAAATTTATATGAATTTCTTAAGGTCAAATTGCCAATCTCTATCTGAGATCTTCTAATTCAGAAACCTTGTTTCTTTCTGTTGTACTTTGCTGACACTAAGGCCACAAATAATATAAGTTATAAGTGCTAAAGGAGTTCAAAAAGAGAGAGAGAGAGAGATTTTCGTGCTAGAAAGAATAAAGGGGAATTCACAGGAAATCTCATTTGAGTTTGCTAGTTCATGAGTTGGGTAAGTTAAGGAGGGATAGCATACCTGTTAAGGGAAATAGTGTAAGCCAAAGTGTAGTAGAAGTCTTTGAATACCTTTCTGCTCAGGATTCTCTTGGTCTGAGTAAGCTCTCTAAGGGCCATTGTGGTTTCATATGCCTATTTTGCAGAATTTCTCATGTTCAAAACTGTAGTGCCTAGAGTTAATTTTCTTGAGAATTTTTATATCTTACTTTCCTTCAGAACAAGGGACTGAATAAATATAGATATATTTCTCTTTTTAAAAAACTCAGGAAAACAAAACTTTACTTAAGAAAAAAGTAAGCCGGGCTCGGTGGCTCAGCCTGTAATCCCGCGCTTTGGGAGGCTAAGGTGAGTAGATTGCTTGAGCCCGCGGGTTCAAGACCTGCCTGGGCAGCTTGGCGAGACCTCATCTCTACAATAAATCAAAAAAATTAGCTGGTGTGATAGCACACGCCTGTAGTTCCAGCTACTTGGAAGACTGAGGCGGAAGGATCGCTGGAGCCCAGCAGGTCGAGGCTGCAGCGGCCAGGAGCGGCCACTGCACTCCAGTCTGGGTGACAGAGTGAGACTCCAACTCAAAAACAAAAACAAAAAAACAAGAAAAAAGTAGATTCTTCACAAAGGATTGATTTGAATGGCCACGGTGAGGAGTTTGAATTATATTCACCATGTGAAGTCATTGGGGAGATTTTAAGAAGGTCACATGATCCAATTTATGGCTTTTAAAAATTCTGGCTGGTGGCAAAGAGTAGACTGATGCGCATAGGGTAGGGGTGTTGGGTAGGAAGAAGCAAAGTAGAAAAGAGGAGGTTCATTTAGGAATCTTTTACAGGCTAAGGTAGTGGTAGGGATGGAGATAATGAAAATTGTTTGGACTCAGTGTATATTTAAAATTGTAATCCACAGAACTTGCTAATTGTTTTGGATGTGGATATAAGGAAAAAAGAATCAACAATGATGTGTAGGTTTTTGCCTGACCGTCTGAATGAATGGTGGTACTGTGTAATGAGATGGATACAAGGTAGGGAAGAGTAGCAAGTTTTAGAGTTTCAGAAATGTCAGGTTTGAGGTGCCTTTTAGACAATGGAGATGTTAAGTGGGCATTTGGATATGAATCTTACACTCAAGGGAGAGAGCACAGAGCTGGTAATAAAGAGCTGAGCATCATCAACATCTAGAAGGTATTTAAAACTATGAGAGTAGGTAGGGAGTGAGTGTAGGTAGAGAAGAAAAGATGTTTCAGATCTGAAGCTTATAGCACCAAATCATTTAGAGATTGGGAAGAAAAGAATACAAAAAAGGAAAATGAAAAATGAGCAACTAGTGAGATAGAAGGAAAGCATTATGACCTAGAAACTAAGTGAAGAAACATCTCAAGAAGAGTTACACAGATATTAGGTTGAAGAAAAGAAGCCACATAGTGTGTAATTCCATTTATATGAAATTCAACAACAAATAATATATGATTATAGAAAAAAGTGGTTAGGAACAGGGAGTTGACTGGAAGTAGAGGGGGAGTACCAAGGAACTTTTGGGGATAATAGAAATAGTCTGTGTGTTGTCTAGAATGTTTTTATATGGAAGCATACAATTGTCAAGGCTCATTGACCTGAATATTTAAGATCAGTGTATTTTATTGCATGTAAATTATATTCCAATTTTTTTTTGAGTTGGAGTCTCACTCTGTCACCCAGGCTGGAGTGCAGTGGCATGCTCACGGCCACCCCAGCATCAACCTACTGGGCTCCAGTGATCCTTCCAGCTCAGCCTTTCAAGTAGCTGGAACTACAGGTGCGTGCTACCATGCCCGGCTAATTTTTGATTTATCGTAGAGACAAGGTCTCACCAAGTTGCCCGGGCAGGTCTCAAACCCACGGGCTCAGGCAGTCCACTTGCCTCGGCCTCCCAAAGTGCTGGGATTACAGGCTGAGCCACCGAACCAGGCCATATTCCAATTTTTAAAAGGAGGAATTACAGCGGCAAATGGTGTTGAGAGATCATATAATACAAGGACTGAGCATTGATTGTTGTCATTTGTGACCTTGATAACAGTGGTTTCAGTGGCAAGATGGGGATTTGTGTCTACAGTGGACTGAAGAGAGAATAGAAAATGAGAAGGTGAAGATGACAAGTACAGAAACCTTGCATGAGATTTTTCCTAAATAGGGGAACAAAGAAATGAGCAAGTATACAGGGGATTGTCTGTGAAAGGTTTTTTGGGTTTTTTTTCCAAGATGAAAGAAATATATATTTTTTTAAATGGCAGCATATATTTATGATGATGGGAATGACCCATTTCTACTTTCTTGGAAAGTAGGAAAGTAGAGTATAGGGATATAGACTTTTGTAGTGGGAATATGAAGTACTTCCCTTTGTGTTGTTTTCCCCGCAATTAAATAAAAAGCAAAGTTGGCAGATAAATGTAGAAGGAGGCAATGAGGATATACTTGATGTTTCTCACTATAAGTATAAAGAAACAACAGGCACCATGATTCTGTTTTTTTGTTTGCTTGTTTTAGTCATTGAGTTCCCAGGTGCAGTTGCAAAATAAATGGAAAGTCACATTTAAAAGGATTGGGATTTCACCAGGCCTCTGGTGTTCTTGGGAAGTAGCAAGACTTCACTTAGAGCTAGAATTTAAAGTGAATTTAAAGAAAAAAAAAATTGAGAATATAGACCATTTTGCTGATGGCAGACTAAGTTAAGGAGGCACTGTGTAAGCTTTTCTGGAAGGTGCAGGGGTAATAGGAGATTGTGTAGTTAGGATATGGGAGACTTGGGGCATTTGATGGTGACTGAGGTATAAGCATGACTGAATTCTTCCTGATGGTTTCTTAGGGGAAGGTGTTTATAATTTCTTATTATAATCTCTTTCTTGAGACTGATCTCAGTCCTTCTGGGAGTTTCTTACCACATTTCCAATAGTTTCTTGTGATGATGTACCAGCCCTACAGAGCCTGGCTATGGCCTACTCCATAGCTTATGTAACCTACTTCTTTTTCTATCAGTCTCCCCTCCTGCCATCCACTCTTGACTTCTTTCCTTGAACATACTGAATTTGTTCTTATCTCAGTGCCTTTCCTTTCCTTTTCTCTGTCTCTCAGTTATTTCTAGGTCCTTCATATCATTCAGCTTTTAGATCAGATGTCACCTCCTTAGTCAGCACTTCCCTGCCAGTCTATTTTTTCCCTTTCTCTCCCTTCCCACCCCACCCATTTGTTTTTTTCCCTGTAGCACTGTTTATTATAGTGATAAGGACAGAGGAAACATGCTCTTGTTCTCTGTTGCTTCCCTGGTATCTAGAACACTGCATAGGTGTTCAATTAAATATTTGTTTTTGTTTTTGTTTTACTGCCAAGGCAAACCCAGGAGGTCTTGGCAATTCACCCAGGGATAATTTACAACCACCCAAGCGTATCCCCAGTGTGTATTCCCCAGTGTGTATTCCCCAGTGTGTACTGAGTGGTCCCTTCAGATCTTACCACCCACTCTCCTTTTTACTCAAATATGACTAGCCTCCCTGACTGACCTAACAAGCCAGGCAAGGCAGTTCCTGCCACTGGACTTTTTTTTTTTTTTTTGAGGTGGAGTCTCACTCTGTCACCCAGACTGGAGTGCAGTGTCACGCTCATGGCCACCCCAGCATCGCCCTCCTGGGCTCAGGTGATCCTTCCGTCTCAGCCTAGCCTTCCAAGTAGCTGGGACCACAGGCACACGCCATATGCCCGGCTAATTTTTATTGTTGTTGCTGATTTATTGTAGAGATGAGGTCTCGCCAGGTTGCCCCGGATGCTCTCAAACCTGTGGGTTCAAGCAATCCCCTCACCTCAGCCTCCCAAAGTGCTGGGATTACAAGTTTTAGCCACCATGTCTGGCCACCACTGGACATTTTACAGCAACAGCTCCCGGACCAGCTGTCTAAACTCTCTCCATTTAGTCCTCTGCTCAAATGTCACCTCTTTACAAACATGTCCAACCACACTATGCAACAGAACAATCTTTTCAGAGTACTGACCACCCCAAAATACATCCGATATATTTTACTTGCCTACGAAGATCTGTTCTCTCCTAAAAGCTGCTTGAGGAATTCTTGTCAGTATTCCCAGTGCCCACTCAGCACCTCACACGGTAAATTTGACAGATGTTGATTGAATTAACATGGGAGCTGGCTATTTCTTGCCAAAGCCTGAGGTTCCCTGCACAACCCAAATCCTTCAAATATTTACTTATCCTCCTAGGACCTGGCGCCTCTCCCAACTCTGGGACAGGCAAAAGAGGGTGGGTGAGTGAGTGGGATGGGAGAGGAGGTGTAGCTGCGGCGTTTTGCAGAGAAACTGCTCCGGGGAGGGCGCAACAATGGCGACGGCAGTTTAGCCTGCTGACTGCTCTGAAGGGTCGAGGCCTGAGAGGGTGACCTGAGGCGTTGAGGGCAAAGGAGTACAGGCCAGGGACCGAGGTGGGGGGAGCAGGGACCTCAGGCGCGGAGGCTCGGGGACCACGGACACTGGCTACAGAGGCCAAGACCCCAGGCAGCCGGGCGCCTGGACGTCAGACAGCAAACACAAAGAACTAAGGCACGGAGGCGTGAGGGGAGCGACCCTGAGGCGACGAGCCTGCGGCGCCATTTTGTGACCGCAGAAAGAGCAGTGAAGGAGGTGCGGGCGAGCCCCACGGGGTACCGGTACGCCCCTGCCCCGACCCCCACCCGGAGTCCGACCCCTAGCCGGCCAGGCCTACCCGTGTAGCTCATGGCGGCGGCCAGTACAACATCCGAGGACTAGAGCTGCTGCTTTCCAATTAAATGTTTGTTTGGAGGAATATAAATGACAAACTTCCTTAATACCTTTAAAAGATAGGCTGACTTTCAAATAAATTTATACAAACTTTTCAGAAACGGATGTTGCATGAAATGATTTCATCACAATCTGGTTTTCTCTTACCGCAAAAAAAAAAAAAGCCTCAGGCATTAACATATAATAGAAAGCCAGTTTTATAGAAGAATCCCAGGCCTATTCTGATATTTACTGAGCATATTGAAATGAGAATATTACTTAATTCATTGATTAAGCTGTTCTAAAAATAATAATTTCACCAGGTGCAATAGCTCAAGCCTATAATCCCAGCACTCTGGGAGGCCGAGATGAGAAGATTGCCTGAGCTCAGGAGTTTGAGACCAGCCTAAGCAACTTGGTGAGGCCTCTTCTCTACAGTAAATTAAAAAATAGGCTGGGTGTGGTAGTACATGCCTGTGGTTCCACCTACTTGGAAGGCTGAGGCGGAAGAATCACCTGAGCCCAGCAGGTCGAGACTGTGTGGCTGTGACCGTGCCACTGCGCTCCAACCTGGGCAACAGAGTGAGACTCCAACTCAAAAAATAAATAAATTAATTAATAATAATAATAATAATTTCATAGACTAATAGTTTTTTGGAGGGTTTTCTTAGAGACAGGATCTCACTATATTGTTCAGGCTGAAGTGCAGTGGCTATTCACAGATGTGATCATAGTTCACTGCATCCTCAAACTCATGACCTCAAGCAATCTTCCTACCTTAACCTCCTGAACAGCTGAGACTACAGTACAAGCATGTGCCACCATGCCCAGCTGATAGTTTCATTTTTATGGCAAGATCATTAATCTTTATGAGATATGAGAATATTTTGACTTGTGTTTTTTATTTTAAAATCAAATTTGCAGTGGTCATTCATTAGATTCCATTTAAAATATGGTTGTGGCCCTTTAGAGAGTGCCTTGTGTTTGGGAACAAAACTAAACATTGGAAAAGTGCAATTACAATACAAGATGAAAGTCAAGGCGGTTGTGGCCCTTTAGAGAGTGCCTTGTGTTTGGGAACAAAACTAAACATTGGAAAAGGGCAATTACAATACAAGATGAAAGTCAAGGCAGTGACAAAAGTTATGCCAGGATGCAAAACAGTGAAATACTGAATCTAACTGGTTCTGACTGTGATTGCTAACTCAGTTCAGCTTAAAACAGAATACTGTTTAGCTTGCAGAATGCCATCATTCTTTTGTTCCTCAGTAGCCATGATGTGACCCTGTTATAACTAACATTTTGTTTTCATTGCAGTTGTCGGACAAGTAACCGCAAGAGCTTGATTGTGACCTCTAGCACATCACCTACACTACCACGGCCACACTCACCACTCCATGGCCACACAGGTAAGTGCTTGAAGATTAAGAAAGGTTGAATGAAAGAGTAGGCACAGGTGCCGAATTTCTTTCCTACTTCTCACTTTGTGCAGTTCAGTACATTGTTACTTCACTTAGCTGACTAAGGCATACAGAGCTCATGGGCTTTCTTTCTGCAAGAGAAGGAGTTTGGTCTGCTTTTGGCTTTGAGCATTACCTTGTTCTCCCAACATTCTTTTGAGTCTTGTACGTATTTAGGGGCCAGGTATGTATCCTGGGTCCATGACCTCTGTTCCAGTGCTAGCATGTATGGCTCCATTCATCTTTGGCCACATGATAAGTGAAAGAAGTTCAGCGCCAGTAATGACTCCACACCCGGCCAGGACCAAGAGATTTATTTAAAGGGGGCTGTTACAGAGGGGATCTGTAACGGGGAAAAAGAGGAAGAGAGAGTAAGAGAGAGAGAAAGTGGGAGAGAGGAGGGGAGAGAGCTGCAGAGAGGGAGAGAGCAACAGAGAGAGAGAGAGAGAGAGAGAGAGAGAGAGAGAGAGAGAGAGAAAGAGAAAGGGGCCGTGCTATGTTCCTATTGGAGGAGCTGTATGGGAGCAGGGTGGGGCCAACGCCGTGCTATAGTCCTATTGGACGCATAACAAAGCTGGCTACAGATTGGAGGCTTGTGGGTTTGAAATTTGCTCGCGGGAAGGTTTAAAATTCCCGTGCGCAGGGAATTGTGCTCACAGAAGCCGGGACCTAGGACCTTTGTTGTCTGCTGTGTCGGTGCCATTTTGGGAGCTGCCCCTCTGGTCGCTTCCTGCACCCTTCAATAAGGGGTCCATTAACATTTTCTCCTGCCATGACCTGGGATCAGGGCTCACAGAGAAGATTTTCTGTCTCCTGGTGCTCCTGTTAACCTTTCCCCTGTTAGACTAGGAGATAACACAGGCAAGAAGATTATTTATTTCATACTGACATTAATTTCACATATTGGAAGTGAAGCAACTGATTTTGTGCATTCAGGCTCTGCTCCATCTGGAATATGGCCTCCTCTAGACAGTATAAGGACTGATATACTTGCCTCTGGATGAAGAATATATAAAAGTTATGGAGCTTACATTGACTCTAGCATACTCTACCTTCCAGGGGAGGGGCAGAAGAAAGACCTCATTTGAGTAAGTCATGTGTTTAATGTATTCTCAGGGAAGCCAGACCAGGGGACTCAGTTTTGCTGAATCTTATGCTGTTCATTGCTTGCACTATTTGCAATGTAAGTTCCAAACCTAGAGTTAGTGGTAATGGAACAGGCTTGGGGCTATCGGAAGTCATTCAGAGCTTGCTGCCTGGGTATAATAAGCCTCGGTTACTGTTATCCTAAGTTCAGACCTTGTCTATATTTGGGCATTAAATGGGGGTATCAAAGCTATGAACAGGTCAGCTTCAAGTGAATAAGATAAGTCTGTTCTCCTTGGATTTGTCTCTTTGCTCACAGTTCTTTGGAGAAAGAAGGTGAGGGTGAGGGTGCATATGGATTAGTTGTTTGAGGGCCCCAAGAGTCTGGTGATTCTAAATAGAACTTTATCCCTGAGAGAAGAGTCTCACCATATTGGGCTCAGATTCTCTCAGCCTAGAGATCAGCTATTTAGTGTGCTCATGGGCCTTTTCCAAGAATCCTGAAACCTTTTAAACACTAGCTGTCACAATAGAAGACATCACTAAGCATACAGGAATACCAGGGAATTGAAGACATGCTTGACCTTTAAAGCAAAACTCTCCTTGTTCTTAGGTACTTTCCTGTAAAAAATTGACTTGGATTAGCTGGATTAGCTCAAATAGCACATCTTACCCTGAAACTTTTTAAAAACTTGGCACACATCTGACCTGATGTTTTCATCATATAGAAGTAAGTTTAGCATGTCTAGATCTTGTATATAGTTTCATAACTGTAATATGAGTACTGGGCAGTAATTACTTCTGACTGCCCTTCTCTGAGATGATTATCTCCCTATTTAGATTTCTGGCAGAGTTTAGAACTAAATCTTCCCTACTTATGTACCTCTAATTGAGAGCACTACCTGGCCTTTTCAGCCTGTATGGGTTTGTGGACTTTAGCTTTGAGATAACATGTGGAACATGCTTCATACATAGTAGCTTCAGTTTCATCGTCTCTCAGCGAATCGCTATAGAAAATCCACGGGGCAAATTTAACATAAAAGACTAATCTACGGCTATAGACTGTACTTATCTAGCTGTTGAAAAAGGCAACATTGATTGTTCTACACAGATCAAACTTGACCTTAGACTGTGTCCTCAAATCTTATATATCCTTAAATTTGCACCCACAGGATGTTGTAAGACCCTTTAACTTAACTTTTTTTCTGGAGTCAGGGTCTCATTCTGTCACCCAGGCTGGAGTGCAGTGGCATGATCACGATGATCATGGCTCATGGCAGCCTTAACCTCCTGGGCTCAGACAGTCCTTCCACCTCAGCATCCAAGTAACCTGGTACTGCAGGCCCGTGCCACCCCACTTGGCTAATTTTTTTGTTTTCTGTAGAGACAAGGTTTCACTATGTTGCCCAGGCTGGTCTTGAACTTCTCAACTCAAGCAGCCAGTCTGCCTTGGCCCCCCAAAGTACTGGGATTACAGGCATGAGCCACCACACCTGGTATAATTTAACTTTTAAGTCTTGAATCTGTTGAATAGCATGAGGCCTGCTAATTTGAAAATAGGGTCATTTATTATATACAGTTCAATTCAGTATTAAATATCTACTATATGTAAGTAGGTTATTAGATACCTACTATATATGAGTAGGTTACAGCTTCAGTAAAGTCAGTTTAATAGGTACTTAGCTATTCTGGAGATAGAAACTTCCTAGTTCATTCTTTTTATGAATAAACTTTATTTTTTAGAAAATAAACTTTTATCTTTACAACAAAATTAAAGAAGTAACAGAGAAATCCTATATACTCTCTATCCTCACATATATATAAGCTCCCCATTATCAGCATTTCCTGCCAGAGTGCTTCATTTGTTATAATTGATGAGCCTACATTGATACATCATCATCATCATCATCCAGTCAATAGTTTGAATTAAGATTCACTATTGATGGTATACATTCTGTGTGTTTGGAAAAAATGTACAATAACATGTATTTACCATTATAGTATCATACAGAGCATTTTCACTGCCCTAAAAATTATTGGTGCTCTGCCTCTTCATCCTTCTCTCCCTTTAACTCCTGGCATCCACTAATCTTTTTACTATCCCTACAGTTTTGCCTCTTTCAGAATGTCATATAGTTGGAATCATCTAGTACGCAGCCTTTTCAGATTGGCTTCTTTTACTTAGTAATATGTATTTAAGTTTCCATGATGTGGCTTATGTTAAGAAGTGGTGACTCATTTATTTTTATTTCTTTTTTTTTTTTTTTTTGAGTTGGAGTCTCACTCTGTCACCCAG